>NC_135418.1:27784024-27886524 GCF_051991245.1 Festucalex cinctus | reverse complement strand
TGTTGTGCACGTCCCAAAGACGTATTTATACGTTTTTAATGTTTTTTGTGTGTGTGTGTGTGTGTTTTTTTTAATTTATGATAGAGCATAAAGAAGGCTTTGATGCTGCTTCTCTACTGCAGAGAACGGTTGAGAACGGCAATGGTAGTTATTTACAAAAACGGCCAGCAGGTGGCAGCAGAGTATAAGAGATCAACCAGGGCTATGTTAAAACAAGCTGATTTCCCCACAGTTGAAAACAAATTTGTGAAAAATCATGAAACTTTGCTATATTCTAATGCTATTTGCTGCAAAATGGAAACAGATAGAAATATACTTTTTTTTTCCCCGATGAAAGAAGAGACTCAAATCTTTCGCTTGCAAAACAGCTTCCAAGAAAATGATCATAAGCATTTGTGTCATGAATTGTGACTTCTAAATAGCCACCTGAGTGAAGATCTGTGTATGATATTGTTCGTGACAGATAAAGACTGGCGAAGACACGGAGGGGGTCATGAGAGAGAAGGTCTGAGCGAGGAGTCGGACGCGTTACCCTCTCGACCTCTCGTCCCCATGGCAACAGGATCCGGCACACACACACACACACACAACCGGCACAAAAGCATTCGGGGCAAAGCAGCGGTTTTATATTGCTGTCGGCTTGACGCTCCTGGGCCGTCACCGCGGCAACGTCAGCGCTTCTCAGACCTCTAACATTTACTCTCCTGCGAGGCACACAAACACGAGCGCACTTTCGCATCGACAATACGTGAAGACAATTAAGAGTTATGTCACTTCTGACAAGTCTTTCCTCTTTCACTTTCTGACCCTTTCCTGGTGTCAGTCTTTGGCGATTTTGCGTGACAGGGTTGACGGCCTGAGATGCAGGGGACCACGGACACATGTGATTCGACACCCACAGATTTGTATATTCACATTCCCCCCCCCCCCCCCCCCCCCCATTATTTTTAAATATTTATTATACGTCTTTGGATGTATATATAGAATTTAAAGTTCATTTAATGCCACAAATTTTTGTAATGCGCGATTAATGACCGCCCCTTATTTGTAAAGCTGTACTGGGGGAATTCCAGTCGCAACGCAGCAGACACGTCCACATCAAAATTTATTAGTAATTAAGGTAATAATAATAATGCATAATTTCACAATTTACTTAATATTGAAGATTAGAAAGCTCTTAATATGAAAAAAAACCTACACTGAGCTGCCACCAGCGTTGTACAAATGCAATTATGCCACCTAGTGGCAGAAAAATGAGCTCAACACAAATCAATATCACACTTCTTTTTTACAGTACAGTACATCTTTTTAATTTTAACTCAATTTTATGAGTTATTATGAAATTACTTTAACGACTAAAAGATGCAGCCATATTTCTATTAGTTTAACATTTTTTTCCACTTTTATGTTAACAAGAGTATGAACACTCAAAATTATCGTGCATTTTATTGTACAGATATAAAATGTACGATTAATTGTGAGTTAAATATTGAAGGCACGTGTTTAATTATAATTGGAAAAAATTAATCGCCTGACACGGTTAGTAAAAATAATGGATACAGCAAGAGCAATTTTTCTGTCGTTTTGACTGAATTACAATGTGTCCTTGTTGCTTGATAGGGGACCAAGTATAGAGCCCTGAGGTACACCAAACCACTTTTATGTTAATAAGAGTATGAATGATGTAAAAATTTGTGGTTAATCGTGAGTTGACGCTCGAAGTCATGTGATCAATTATAATAAAAATATATATATAAGTTATTTATAATTTATTTATTTATTTATTTATTTATTTATTTATTTATTTATTTATTTATTTATTCACACCCCAAACATCTGCCGTAGTCATAAAAAAACACAGATTTCTACGTAAACCAGTCTCAAAAATTTCTGCTGCCTCTTGGCCAGCTGTGGCCCGATAAGATTTCTTTCAATGGGGCCCAAAAATGCCTTCAGAATGGCTGACGTGACTGAACTGAAGGATGAATCTCCAGCTTGCGATGCTTTATAATGCTTCTCAATTCAACATTTTTTTTATTTATTTTATTTTTTTTATTGGCTTTGACAACCGAGTTTCGGTTGCTGTCACCCAAATTCATCACATTTAAATTGGACTCCTTACTCCCTTTTCTGACTATTTTGTGGGTCGTGCCTAGCGTGTAGTTACTCATTAGCTCGGGTTGTTGTGTCCTCTGGCCTCCAGTGCCCCACCAACAACACAAAGGTCACGGGTCAAACGCCCTTTGGCCTGCCCTTCCCTCGCTTTGTTACCCCCCCCCCCCCCTCCCTCTCATCCTCTTGTTGTCTTTATAATCTTTTTTCTTTTCTTTTTTTTTCTCCGTCTTGGAAGATGTGGCGATTCTCACTTGGTGCAGTGAGGTAGAAGAGTATGAGTATGTGTGTGCGTGCGTGTTGTCAGGGGTTAAGGTCAGTAAATGAACAGCTGAGAGAGGTGATTTAGTCTGTATAGAAGCCGCCCAACTGTCATAACAAAGACACAATCTGACAGCAGGCCGAGCAGAGACAAAGAGGAGTCCCTGACCCCCCCCCCCCCCCCCCCCCCCCCCCCCCCGGGAGGCATCCAAAGACACGCACGCACGCACGCACACTTGTGCAGACAATAGGGAGTCAGCGGAGGGCTCCCGGAGGTCTTGTGAAGGTCCAGGGGCCAGACTGAGCTTGGCTGAAAGGCCCCCAAGAGGTGTCCATTACAAAGCCCGTCAGACATCAACCGGACCGCAGCAAGTGAGACTGTCTTGTCATCCATTGAAGCTCGTCACGAGCAGTCCGGGAGAGGCGCAACCGCCACTGCCGATAAACAGGGAAAAGATTTGTAGAAAACAATGGAGATGGATGGATTTTTTTTGGGGGGGGGGTTTTCTTGAAAACAGACGGGCCGGAGTTAGACCCGATGGGAGATGTCTGCTCAGTGTGCAACTGTGAAGGTCGTCGTGAAGCACAAAGTCTTTATCTGTTACCGTATTTTCCGCACTATAAGGCGCACCTAAAAGCCTTCAATTTTTTTCAAAAGCTGACCATGCGCCTTATAATCCAGTGCGCCTTATGTATGGATCAATATTGAGCCGCAACCGGTCTCGCTGTCAAGATGCTATCGGTGACCCTGCACGATCGGCAGAAGATCCTGCCATCTTGGATCGCTAGCTAATACTTTAGTTCAGAGAAAATAATAAAACAGCTGTTTATTCATTTTGGTAGTGAATGGAGTTGTCAGAAAGCTGCTTTGTAATCTATTAATAAAGTTTGACTGACCTATCTGACTGTTTTGTTGACATTCCCTTTAGCGCAGCACCATCTAATGGATGCATAACGTAACCCCAGCCTCTACTTTAGCGACTTTATATGGAAAAAGTCTGAAAATATGTCATTCATTGAAGCTGTGCCTTATAATGAGGTGCGCCTTATATATGGAAAACGTTTGAAAATATGTCATTCCTTGAAGGTGCGCCTTATAGTGCGGAAAATACGGTAACTTTTACAGCCTGCGACCCATTTTAACCTTTACTTCCATTATCATCCTTGTCTTCAGTATATGTAGGAGCAAAACTGCCAAAATTCAAAATAAATAAATGACTAAATCAATAAATAAATGACAAACAGTGAAAATAAAAATGATTATAAAAAAATATAATTTGAAAATTATATGGGAAAAAAATGGAAATAAATCTGTTTTTTTATTTTCACTTTTTGTCATTTATTTATTTCTTTATTTATGTATTTAGTCATTTATTTATTTGGTCATTTATTTATTTCGATTTTTTTGGGCCGAACTGTCAAGTCGAAATGTTATTCAAATTAGAAGGCGGTCCTAAGCGTGTCTCGGTTTGCGTCTCATGATTCTCGATGCATTCTCATTGTTTTTTTTGTTTAGTCAAGTTGTGTGAATAAAGAGTTAAAATCTTTATTTGCGTCTGCGCTTTTGGGATCCAACCTCAGCACATGACACCCACTCGTTTAAATGCAATACACAATGCCGAGTATGATGTCGTGATTCATTTCAGTCCTCTTTTAAAAAAATAAATAATAAGAAGAAGAACGTTGTTCACCCTGTGAGCGAAGTGCTCGGGTATTACGTCTCTGGTGTCCCGAAGGCCGATCCAAGCACAGTGAAAAGGGCAAGTGTGGCCCATCCATGCTATTAGGCTCCGATTAATCAACCTTTTCTTCAGAGTCGAGGAGCGTGATGAGGAGAGGCACAGAGCCTCCTGTAATCCATGACCGACCCCCTCCCCTTCCCCGCTCCGCACTGCAACCCGTCCACCTGCTGTGGCTTTGTGCCTTTGGAGGCGATTTGGCTTGAAGCAAAAAAAAAAAAAAAAAAAAAAACCCAGCGCACAACACACAACTTTCGACACAACTGCATGCACTCAGGTCGGCTTGAAGGTTGGGAAAAACGGATTGTCTGGGTGTAAATGCCACTGGATACGTGTTTTGGATCTTGAAGATAGTGAAAAGTTGTCCTGGTGATTTTTCAGACTATTTGGGATAGGGTCCAATCAGCCTCAAAGATATTTAAGCAACACCTCATTGGTACTGCGATTGGCTGACAAACCAGTTCAGTTCAATCACTATCACTGCCCAAAGCTGGCTGGGATAGGCTCCAGCACCCCCCCCCCCCCCCCCCGTGACCCTTGTGAGGAGCAAGCGGTTCAGAAAATGGATGGATGGACCTCATAGGTATGACGAACCAGTAATCATATGGATGCTTGATTTTTTTTTTTCCAGACAGATTAGACCAATATGGATAATCAGTCTTCCTTCCTTCCTTCCTTCCTTCCTTCCTTCCTTCCTTCCTTCCTTCCTTCACACAACCCCACTTCATGTATCCTTAGATTCTTCCTTCACTGAAACATCGTTTGCTATCTAGGGATGCCGTTTTTCGGACTAATTCAAGTACAAGTACTCATTTCTTGAGTAGTCACCAACACCACTAAAACTCCCCCCCCCCCACCCCCCAAAAAAGCAAAAGAGAAATAATTTTCAAGAAAGATCTATATATCCCTATATATTATTTTTTTTCTTAAAAGTCCATGATATTAACGTCAACTTTCTCATCGTTTCATTTCCAGTTCCTGATCTTGAAGCGAAGACGATACAGTCACAAGTACCAATATCATGACATAATTAGGGATATAATTATATCCAAGGTCACGATACAATAATTATCACAATATTACGGGGAGGTTGATGATACAAAAAAAAGGTCACAATAAAAAAAAAAAAAAAAAAAAAAAAAAAAAAAAAGAGCTCATACAAAAAAAAAACAATGTTGTGGTTTTGTACATTACAACAATACATATAAACAACCTACAATCTCTAAGTAACACTTAATATTGATGCACTTATTTGCTAAGGCAAGCACATATTGAGTTCCTCCGCATATTGACTCGCTTCACAAGCATATTACGTGACCCTTCATCTGACCATTAGCGTAAATTTTACATACAGAAGGGTCAAAACATGCCTGGTGAAAATTAAACTGCACTAAAACAATAGCCACCAGATGGTGCTAGAACTACACAAATGGAAATCAACCTTTCTTTTTTTTTTTTTTTAAATCAGATGCGCTGCTTTTAATATCATGACATGACAACGATATATATATATAATGGCAATTTTAGTACTGCGATATCATGATATTGCCATTATCGCTACATCCCGAGAAATACTGATACCCGGGACCGAGTAAAAATGATAGTTTTGCTATTTTGGTGACTGTGAAATGGAGAGGAACAACACAAGTGTGCATTCATAATGAATCAAGAGGGGAAAAGTCAAATGCAGTTGACTACCTCTCCAAGTTTACTAGTTGTGACTTCTTCTGTTTTTAGACAGAAGAAGTCACAACTATGAACGTCTTTGCTCCTAAGCATCACTCAGCGGAAAACTGTTTTCTCACTAGTGATGGGAAAGTGGTAACAACATACAGACGCGTTATTCTTCAGCTGGAGGGACGGTGTGTTGCATGCCGTAAGTTCCAATTTCCTGTGCGTACTAACAGGAGAAGCGGCGTTGGGGGCTATAAGGAGCGTATTAGTCGGGAGAAGCTCCAGTTCCTGAGGGCATGTTCGCCAATCTTATCACAATCGTTTGCTACTTAGAACAGGAAATCAGCTGTGAAGGTCCGTCCAAGTATTTCAGGCCATACCGGAGAGGAGCGGTGCGAAAACAACGGTCGAAAGCTCCGTGCCGCCGGGGCTCGTGGGGTTTCCTTTCGCCATCCATTTTGGACCACACAAAAAAAAAACAAAAAAAAAACACAGCGCAGAATTTAATTTTGTTCCGGCTTCTGTTTTCTCACTGTTGCGAAGACTCGGCCAAAGGGTGTTTACAGCAAGTGTGCACTTCTTTGGCGGCACCGTATGCACGTAGATGACAAATGGGACCATTTAATGATGTTCGTCAACGATGGCTGACAGCGTAAATTGCGCGATTGGCTACTGCTGATTGAGCTGAAACAATGACAGAAACTTGTGTTTCAAGGTAAAGGTAGTTGTGGGAATGCTGAAGCATTCCCAAATATGCGATTCCGATTTTTATTGTGGGAATGTTGAGGTATTTTTTCCCATTAATTTTCAATGAGAGAAACATTGAACTTTTTCTAAGTATCACTTTCCACGCCCACTCCATTCATGTAACTCATCATCATCACCAGGTGTCTTACACTGCTCGGTGGCACAGTTGGTAAAGTGCGTTGTCCAGTATGCAGGAGGTCATAATTTCATAATTTAGCTCTCAAATAACCTTCATAAGCATTCCACATGCATCCGAATCTTAACATTCAGCTTTCAGCATTCCCACACAATTTCTCCAGAAATTGCACTTAGTCTAGTTTACATTCAACTTACTTTTAATAGTGTGATTAGTCTGTGGTAATACAATGATTAATGCGATAATTTTTTGTGATTAATTAATTAGTTAACGCTTTAACTTTGACAGCACTAATATATACATATATATATATATATATATATATATATATATATATATATATATATATATATATATATATATATATATATATATATATATATATATATATATTAGGGGTGTGAATTGCCTCGTACCTGACGATTCGATTCGTATCACGATTCACAGGTCACGATTCGATTCGATACCGATTAATCCCGATACAAATTTATAAGTCGATTGTTGCGATTTTTTTTCATTCAAATTTAGAAAATACTAATCAGTAAGCTTGTAGAGTGTAAGATTTATATGAAAATGTATTATTTATTTATCTGAAATTTCAGTCTTATAGAGGTTGTAATTTGTTTCATGTTTGACCAGCATTGAAATAAAATATTAAGGCTTAATGTTCCGTTCATATAACATTCTTCCATGCTTAAGGTGTGAATCCTAAAAAAAAAAAAAAAAAAATCGATTTTGCCGATTATTGAATCGATTCGAGAATCGCGCGATGTAGTATCGCGATATATCGCCGAATCGATTTTTTTTTACACCCCTTATATATATATATATATATATATATATATATATATATATATATATATATATATATATATATATATATATATATATATATATATATATGTGTATATATATATATATATATATATATATATATATATATATATATATATATATATATTTAGTTTCGTTAAGATCCATCAAGTAGTTTCTGAGATATGGGCATTTAGAATGGGGTCAACCATTTTGGACCACCCTGCATTCAAATAGTGTCTGTAAAATTACAAATATGTTATTGGTGGCAACGATTTTACATTGAAACAACATAATTCACTTCATACGCGAGGAAGTTAACTCTTTGACCGCCAAAAACGTTTAATAACGATTAGTAAAATCATGATGTATGCTGCCATCAACGTTAAATGGTGTCAACTATGTTTTTTTGTTTTGTTTTGTTTTTGTTTTGTTTTTTTTATCAACGGGCAGTTCACCGTCTAAGTGCAGCACGCGCTGCCTGGTCAATGAGTTGTGGAATCAAAAACACTCGCTATCTATGTCCAGCAGATGGCAGCATTCTATCTCTTTTAAATGGGCTCATTGCGTATGAAATTACAATGAAACGTGATGAAAACTGATGAAATCGGACGTTTTCAAGGCTAATGTAAATGATAAAAGCTTTCGTCATATTAACGTTTTGTTGTTGTTTTTTTTGATAATGTGTGGCAGTAAAAGAGTTAAAGTACTCAAAAAAAAAATGCAAAAAGGCGGGGACAACCTTGTGAACGCCGCACAGAAAGGCAGGAGTTGAATATTTTTAGCCCTCCACCACCGCGCTGCCCCCGTTTGCACATATATGAAAGCATATTTATGTCATCTAAAAGTAGTCGCAAATGCTGATGCAATTGTGACCGCTGTCGTGTTCCGCTATCAGTTGGCAGGCCGGCCGGCCCGTCCATTTCGATCTTTGATGTCTGAGGTCACAGCTCTGGCATTCCCAGTCTGACTCGCACCATGGAAAAACGCAGCGTCAGTCAGACGATCCCCAATTATTACCACGCGCGCACACGCGTGCGCACACACTGAACAAACAGAAAAATAAATCTATCTTATCCATCTTTCGTTCACATCATAAGGCAACAGATGTCAATCTTCTATTATTGTTTTACCGTTTACTCATGGAAAATTACATTTTTGGTATCCAATCCATTCATCCATTTTCTTAACTGCTTGCTCCTCACAAGGGGCGCGACGGGTGCTGGAGCCTATCCCAGACATTTTTTGGCATAAATGACAAAATGGTTAATCATTTAATTAATCAATACATGGTTGTAAAATTGTTACATAGGCCTACACAAAAAGTCCAATCCAAAATCCAACGCCTGCATTGGGCACAATCAAACCAAATCAAACTTTATTCATAGAGCACCTTTCATACACAAAAACACAACTAAAAGTCATGTTTCATCCATAGTACAATATAAAAAAATTAAAAATAATAACCCACACACTCCCACCAACATCCCATGAACACACCCACACACAACCTGAGAACAATGTAACAAGACATGGAGGGGCAAAGAGAAACCTTGTGGGGATACCAGTATCGGTATCTATCTAAAAGACAAAACAAATACAGATTAAAAGGGGCTAAAAACTTCAAGACAGCGAGATTACTAAATTAAAATCACTTTAAAGTAGGGGTGTAGGGGCGATTTAAATTTTTGATCGTAATTAATCGCATGCGATTAATCACAAATTTTATATCTGTTCTAAATATATCATTAAATATGTTTTTTTTTAAGTTTTCATGCTCTTGTTAACATCCATCCATCCATCCATCCATTTTCTTGACCGCTTATTAATCACAAGGGTCGCGGGGGGTGCTGGAGCCTATCTCAGCTGGCTCTGGGCAGTAGGAAGGGGGACACCCTGGACTGGTTGCCAGCCAATCGCAGTCTTGTTGACATAAAAGTGGAAAAAAATGTAAACTAATAGAAATATGGCTGCATCTTTTAGTCACTGATAAATTAAATTCATAATAATGAATAAAATTGAGTGGAAAATTAAAAAAAAAGTAAAAAAAAAAAAAAAAAAAAAAAAAAGTTAAATTTAAAAATCAAATTGGGAAATGATCCTGGAACGACATCTCGACGCACACACAGGAGCAAGCTCAGTTATAAAACCGCCGGGCTCCAAAGAGAAAAGCCATGTCGGGCTCTGCCGGGGTCCTGTCAATAATCCTGACAGCTTTAGCGCACACGCCGCTCGTTCTCACGCACACGCCTGGCTGGGCGTTAAGGCCGAGCAGAGCTACTGGCGACAGGTTGGAGCGGCGGAGATGGCCCGCTAAGCCTAATCATACGGGAGAATGCTGTCTGGGGGCACCTGATCGTCCGACCCTCTCAAGCGTGTGTTTGTTTGTGAACATGCTTGCGCGCACGCGCGTTGGCGTGTGCGCGGACTTCCCCTCCAGGGCACTCATAATTGGGGCTTATCGCCCCGAGATGGCGGGAGGAGAGGTGCCAGGGCTGCGTCGGGGCCGTCTGACTTGATCTGCAGTTGCTTGCGATGGCGGTAATGAGTCATTCGGATCTCGATGGGGGGAAACTTGGAGAGTAAATTTGGAATTGGCCACCGCTAAGCACCCAAATATATTATTTAATGTGGACGTCAAAGCTGTCTCATGATTGTTAATTCATTTTCTTTGAGTGGTTAAAGGGGTCAACCATATCCCCCCCCCCCCCCCCCCCAAAAAAAAAGAAAAAAATCAAAATGTCAAGACGCTATCGGTGACCCTGCGCGATCGGTGACGCGCATGCGCAGAAGATCCCGCCATCTTGGATCGCTAGCTAATACGAATACTTTACCTCGGAGTTTGTTCATTTTGGGAGGGAATGGAGTTGTCAGAAAGCTGGTTTGTAATCTATTAACTCATTTGCTCCCAATAACGTGTTAAATACGTGTTTTTTTTAAATGTTCTAAGTGTCCCAAAGACGTATTTATACGTTTTTTTATGCTACTTTGATTCAGCCTCTCAACTGCAAAGAACGGTTGCAGAAATGGTGGTTATTACACAAACGGCCAGCAGGTGGCAGCAGAGCAAAGGAGATCAACCAGGGCCATGTAGAAAAAAAGCTCAATTACTTACAATTTTGAATAGATTTGTGAAAATTGATGAAACTTAGCTCTCTACTAATGCTAATTGCTGCAAAACGGAAACAGATAGAAATATACTTTTTTTTTTCCTGATGAAAGAAGAGACTTTCATCTTTCTTTTGATAGGTTCCATGTTTTTATAGCAATAGAACACAATATTCTGTGGGCCTTGCAAAATCAGTCAAAATCCAGTAAAACAGCCGGGAACGAACGGGATTGCGAAATGTGAAAATGGCGGCGAGTGAATGAGTTTTAATAAAGTTTGACTGACCTATCTGACTGTTTTGTTGACATTCCCTTTAGCGCAACACCATCTAATGGATGCGTAACGTAACCCCAGCATCTACTGTAGCGCCTTATATATGGAAAAAGTTTGAAAATATGTCATTAATTGAAGGTGCGCCTTATAATGCTGTGCGCCTTATCGTGCGGAAAATACGGTAACTTTGCACACCAGTTTCCAAATCTACATAAACTGTTGCTCAATCTCCATAACTCCTCAATTCCAATTCAAGTAACAGTTTTCTCCACACCTAAAACTCAAAGGACCACCCATTATTATTCTGCCCCGTGGTCACATTCTGTCATTGCCTGGTCCTGTCACCAATATATGCTTATGATTAATCACTGCCCGTCCACCTCGCTTCGTCTTCCACGGGCTCCAGATGAGCGTCTGGTGCTTCGGGCACGAGACGATCCGATCCAGATGCGTGATCGATAGCGGACGGACAATCTTCGTAAGCGATGAAGCATTGCGGTTTCAAGTTGCAGATATATGGCCGCCGTCCACTGTCCAGGTCTGTCTTGTGATTGGGCGGGTGATTAATGGCAGTTTACTGGTAGTGAGAGACACTCATACACAAAAGAATATTATGTGTACTTTGTATATTGTTTCTGACACTTTTGGATTTCTTCACAACACGTATTTGCTTTGCTCTCATCCCTCTGCATGCTTTACAGTACGTTTGTCTTCTACCGGCTAATTTTTTTTGCATGTGGACAGAGAGCCCCTACTGCACTCTATGTTATGGAGTCATATGCCGAGCAGATGTGCTTTTTTTTTATTTTTTTATTTTTTTTTTATGGAATATCTGGGTGGCTCGCATGGTAGCGTTTGATAAGCAAAGGATCACACCTGACTGCAATAAGAATACATTTGGGTTTTTACTCGCAATGAATCGGCATGTTTGGCATAGTGTAATAAACGAGCGTGTTGTGGAGAGGCCATTAGAACGATTCATGATATGCAATGATCGTAACAGCTAATAATTTGCTACATCAAAAAAAAAAAAAAAAAAAAAAAAAAATGTTGGAATGTTACTGCTGTACAAAGTCATGTGTACGATCTACAATTTACTCTTCAAATATAACGTCATTATGTTTTGCACAATTTGACCTTCATAACCTGCAACCAAAGATAAAAATTTAATAAATAAATAAATAAATAAATAAACAAATAAATACACAAATAAATAAATAAATAAAATGTTTTGCACAATTTGACCTTAATAACCTGCAACCAAAGATAAAAATAAATAAAATAAATAAATAAATAAATAAATACACAAATAAATAAATAAATAAATAAATAAATAAATAACATGTTTTGCACAATTTGACCTTTTTTAACCTGCAACCAAAGATAAAAATAAATAAAATAAATAAAATAAATAAATAAACAAATAAATACACAAATAAATAAATAAAATGTGTTTTGCACAATTTGACCTTAATAACCTGCAACAGAAGATAAAAATAACTAAAATAAATAAATACACATGAATAAATAAATAAATTAATTAATTAAATATGTTTTACACAATTTGACCTTTTTTAACCTGCAACCAAAGATAAAAATAAATAAAATAAATGAATAAACAAATAATAATAAATAAAATATGTTTTGCACAATTTGACCTTTTTTAACCTGCAACCAAAGATAAAAATAAATAAATAAATAAATAAATAAATAAATAAATAATAACATGTTTTTTTTCCACTCAATTCATAAAAAAAAAAAAAAAAAAAACTAACACTTCACATTTGAGTTCCACGCAAGACTTTTCCCCACGTAACCTTAAACATGTGTATATGATTATTGCATAGGTTTCATGTTCGAAGGAAGAGGCAACTCGTCTCAACCTCGGTGTTCCACTGAACCAAACCAAATGTTTTGCCTGAAGCTTGGTTGGGCAATCAAGATTGCATATTATTTTCACAGCACATTTCAAACATTCCTTGAAAAAACAAAACAAAACAAAAAACACTGTATGTAGCAACTTTATCTGGAAATTAACTGGATTACTTTTAATAATTTATATCAAAATTGAAGTCTGTAAAATCCAAAATATTGGGGCGATTGTTTTGATATTTTCAGAGGTTGAAGTGGGCCTGAGTAAAGAGCTTAATTTTGGTGATAATCGCTCACTTTTCACACAACTTTTCATACTTTCAGACATTAGGCGACATTAAGTTTTACTCCACCTTCGCATTCAGTGAAGTGCGAGAGCCTCCAAGGAGGCATTTGATAGCCGCGCCTGATCAACAGACGTTATGGATGGATGTTTAAAGCGCCGCCGCAATTTAGCTCATTGAGCGCCATTGACGTGAAATGTCGTCCACGGGAATCCTAACGAGTAGCGCCAGCGATGTAAAAATGTCGTCATTTATTTATTTTGATTTTTTATGGAAATGGATGGAGAAAATTCTTGATCAGTTCTGGTTTCATCATCAAAGCTGGAGGGGGAGAAAAAAAAACACTACGGACAGCATTTAGTATCTTTTGGGAGATAGTCCTCCAATAAATACGACCACATAAGTTGTTTTGAAAAGATGCCAAGTGTGACGTATTAGTTTAGCGACCTCTAGTGGCCAAAAATACTAAAGAGCTTGTTACTGGATGGTTAGCTCCGTAAGTTAAATGTTTGTCTTTTGCACAGAAAATCCGGGTACGAGTCGTCTCACTTTTGTATTTAACATGGCCAATAGAGGTCGCTAAACTACAACACGTAAAACTTGGTCGTATTTTTGGTGCATGGTAAAATGATCAAAATGGTCGTTATTGTTGGAGGACTTGTTGACTTTTGGATATATTTTTGGAACGTATTGAACATGGCGGATCTTTTGGAAATCTGACCGTTACAAAGCAGCTTGTGATTGATCAACGTGTTCATCACGTTAAATCGACCACCAATCATCTTCTTCCAACGATAAATTCAAACGATAGCAATTAGCTTGCGTCGGTTTTGTGTTGAAGTCATCAGGTTTACGCATTTTACACCTAAAACCACTTAAAAACAAAGGGGTATTTTTAGTGCTAACACATTTTTTTCTTAAGTCCAGAACTGTAAAATAATTGCTAATGTTCACCCATTTACAGTTCCTTGAAAAATGTGTTGCTTACGCGTGTTTGTGTATGCGATATTTGTATGTGTTACGGTTCACAGTGTTACTAGCTGTGGGTGTTTTGGCTGAGTGTATGTTTTGGCTTGTGTGCGGCCTCAGGCGGGGGGGTTTGTGAGGGTCAGTATGTGTTTTGGGGTCACTTTGAGGGTCTCGGATGGAATTACCGAGTCACCTCACGCGTTCGTGCGCGGTTTTGCTTCGGTGTGAGCATCAGTGCGCGGAAGCTGTTCTTGCTGTTTGTTTTCTCCATCACTTGGACGTGACTCTGCACTTCCACGATGGGAGCCACCCATGACGAGGCTCTAAACTGGCCTCAGGCATGCTGTTGAGACGCATCTGTGCTTAGGGTGCTCGTCAATCCAGTTTTTTTTCGTGTGTGTGGATGCACATGCGTGGGTCAGTAATGTTTCGCTATTGTCCGTGTTGAGACGTGCCGATTTTGCCTGTGCACTTATATTAGTGGAAGTAGTATGTGTGTGGTGTATGCGAAGTGCATGTATGTGTTTTGGGCCTGCAGGGTAGATTTAGGATGACGGATGTTCTCTGAGTATCGCCGAGTGACACCTGAGACGCCTCGCAGGGCAGATGGATATCACTCAGTACATCATCAAAATAAGTCTCTCTCGGTCTTCTCTTTCTCGTTTGCACAAACGCGTGCAAAAAAAACGCAACTCGAATGAGCGGGAAACAATGAGATGGGATGAGACAGCAAGTGTGTTGGGGTGCGGGGGGGTTTTGGACATGCGTGTCAGGTTGGAATGCGTGTGTTAGGCAGGTGAAAAATGAGGACGCTGTTTTGTAGACAGAACGAGTGTAATTAGTACCACACACGCTGACACATCTTCCGACGTTTGGAAGAGGTCGGAGTCACGCTGGGGGCCGGCGGACGGTTTTTGTGATGGGAAATTCAACACAAATGCAATTTAGTCTCACTTTGAGAAAAGTTTAAAAGCCAAAACGAAAATGATCTTTTCAATTTTTACGGTTAAAAGTCGGAATGCAACCATGTACAAAAGTCAAAATACAAAATTCAGGATACGAACATCACCATATGATATTCTGGGGAGGTTTGTGATATGTAGCCCGTAGGCAGTATCTTATTTTGAAATGATTTGGTCAGAACCATCAAAAAGCCCAAAATGGGACACAATACTGCCTACGGGGTTAAAAAACAAAAACAAAAAAACAAAAAAAACACAGCTCACAATACTCAATAGCACAAAAAGTAAATTCACAATATTGTAAAAAAAAATAAAAATAACTAATATTAATAATAATAATTATGGGAGAAAAAAAGCACAAATATTGCATTTTTGTACATAACAACAGTGACAAAAAATAGGCTTGGCCATGTCACGTGCTAATATTGGCTTAGCGGCACATATATTCTGGTCTATGTAGTTCACAATGTTGAAATGAAAATATTTGCTGCTATCAGTGATTTATGGGAGTGATAACCGCCGCAATGGCCAAAACATGCCTAATTAAAATAAAACTGGAGTAGTCAACTAACCACACATACAGGTCTTTCTTGACATTATCTGTCATTATTTCCATCCATCCATTTACTGAACCGTTTACTTCTCACAAGGGTCGCGGTGGGTGCTGGAGCCTATCCTAGCCGGCTTCGGGCAGTGGTATCGAACATGCCTCGTTTAAAGAAATCCCATCGCTGCTATATTAGACATTCCGAGGTAAAGCCTGACTTTTGAAGAGAAGTATGGCAAACATAAATCTAATACGGTGCCTTTAAAAAGCTGAATAGCCCCAGAACTCACGCAATCAGCAATTCTACCAAAAGTGAATATGATACTTAAGTTGCACAAAAACGTTTGGGGGGGGTGCGGACCACCAGCATGCATGACCGCAGGAGATGTCAGCAAATCTCGCAAGGCCTAAATTCAGATGGGATTGATGGCTTAACTGTCCATGTGTTTTTCTTTTTCTTTATCTTGTAGCATTTTTGTGTGTTTTAGTAGCATCAGCCTCAAGAAGTGCTGAGAAGAGAAAACCAGAAGCTGACTCACTTGACTCATTGGAAGGATGGAAATTGATTTCAAAGTTTTATATTTTTGCTGGGTGAAAGATGCATTCTTCTCAAAAAATCTGCTAGAAATCCAAAAGGTGACGCTATAGAGCAGGGGTGTCCAAACTTTTTCATTTGAGGGCCACATACAGAAAATCAGAAGGACGCAAGGGCCACATAATGTTATGAAGAGAAATTGTGTTTAGTCCTAAAAATTGTACAAACAATTTATTTGTGCTTTTGCATATTTAGAAAAATGCTACAGCATATAAACCAATTTATTTGTAATATGGCAGTAGGGTTATTATAGTTTTGGGATTTTTTTCATTTTAGTTTTTTTTTTTTTATTTAGTTAGTTTTAATTGGTTTTCAGGGTGGTTCTGTTAGTTTTTATGAGTTTTAGTTCTTTAATAAATGCTTAGTTTTAGTTTAGTTAGTTTCAGTATTATTTTTATTTTTTATTTTTTGTTTTTTGTGTGTGTATTACTTGTGCACAATATTTAAAAAAAAAGACACCATGGGTGCAACGTTATTATTCTGGTTGATATCAAAATAAATCCACTAAAAATCACATTTAAAATCATCCCCAAAGGCTCATGCATTAAATTAATTGCCAAAGACTAAAATGAAGGACATTTTTGCTATAATTATAATTTTATTTTAGTTTTGTAAACATAAAATGTAGTTTCAGTTAGTTTTCTTTTTTTAAATACTATCTTCGTTTTTATTTTATTTCGTCAATGAAATTGTTTTTTGAATTTTAGTTTTTTCGTTAGTTTTAGCCAACTAAAATAACCTTTTTTGACACCCTCCCTTTCTTACTTTGACCATCTCCAGACATTTTGGTTTTTATTTTATTGTATTTTATTTATCTTATTTGGTTTTTATTATTTATTCTAAAACAATTTCAGTAGTTTTTATTTTATTTTATTTGATTATTTTACCGAGTCAAATGCCATTTTTAGCATATGTCGCGGGCCAGTAAAAAAATGGACGGCGGGCCGCAAATGGCCCCCGGGCCGTAGTTTTGGACACCCGTGCTATAGAGAGGAAACTAATGGGTTATTACTGAAACATGTTGATGAACGCATTTGACTTGTACGAGCGTCGTCGTTTCTGACAATGCGCGTGCGTGCGCGTGTTTGGTGTGCGTCCGACTGCGGTATTGTGTCAACAATCCTCCGGCGTGCAAAAGGCAGACGGATTGAAAGAAAGAGAAGGCGGAAGAGGTTACTAATTCTCAACAAATTGGCTCCTGTTCAGGACACAGAATCTCGCTGATGACAGACGTGACGTCACGTGAGGGAGATCACCTACGATTTTCTTTTCTACACACTTTTTTTTTTTTTTTATTTCTCATTTGAATGTTCTGGTTTTTCGTCCACTTTATTGAAATAAACATTTTTGTCTGAGGTTTTCTCCCTCATGCATTTCCAAGCGGGCCGGGTCGCAGTGATACTGCAGTGACACAGGCCCATTCAGCGGCAGACACCTGACACTGAGCCACTGCGCTCTCACACAGATTAACACTGGCATTTATCCACAGCGCTCATACGATGCCTCAGCCACGTCGCTTTACCGCAATTCCCAGCGTTAACCCTCATTGCTGAATTGTGCTTTCTTGTTTCATTACTTTCAATTAGAATCGCCTGATAGTCCTCTTTTTAAATTCTGGCGTTCCGTTTTTTGTTTTTGTTTTTCTTTAGCGCAGCCACCTTCACTTTATTTTTGTGTTTGTCATTCTGCTTAGTGAAAAGTATATCCGTACTAGGGTTGTAACGATGCCGGCAATATCGTGATATCGCGATATTAAATCTCCCACGATATATCGTCGTCGTCGTGTCACAATATTAAAAGCAGCACATATGTCAAAAAAAGGTTGATTTCCATTTGTGCAGTTCTAGCACCCCCTGGTGGCTATTTTATTTAGTGGAGTTTAATTTTCACAAGGCATGTTTTGGCCCTTATATATTTCAAATCCAAATAAAGGGGAAAGTAATACGCTTGTGAACCAAGTCAATATGTGGAGTAAGTGCCTCAATACATATTTTATTTTTATATATTTTTTATATAATATTTTTTATTTTTTTATTTTTTTTTTTTATATAATATTTAGAATATTTTTAGAAAATTTTTCTTCGCTCTATAAGCATAATATTGTGGGGGGGGGTTTTGTATGAGTTATTATTTATTTATTTATTTTAAATAGTGACCTTTTTTTTTGTATCGCCATCCTCCCCACAATATCGTGATAATTATCGTATCGCGGCCTTCATATCATGATAATATCATATCACGATGTTTGGATATCATTACAGCCCTAATACATACTCGATTGGGTTGGAATCAGGGTACCGACTTGACCATTCGTTTCGGATCTCTGTTCGGAATTTGCATGTTCTCGCTTGCGTGAGTTGCTTTTGGGAATTTCCACGTTCCAAAAGCGTGCGCGTTAGTTTCATTTAAAAACTCGGATTTGTTTAGACGGTGTTTCCTCGTTTTAAACTGGGGTTAGGGTCCAAAAAAAGTACATTTATTATAAATGTTTTAAGGCTCTTAAACCCCTCACCAAACAGTTTATACACTTTTCTCATCGAGGCATTTACATTTTCTCACATTTCTCTCATGTTTTAACATTCTCAATGTTCAAACCTTCATAAATGTTCTAAAATAAGTACATTACTGTAAAAAAAAAAAAAAAAAAAAACGCATGCAAAATTGCACCCAAAAAAAAAATCCGCGATACAACGAGGCCACAAAAAGTGAACCGCGTTATAACACTAGTTGCAAAGTCAGCTGAAATAGGCTCCACCTCCCCTGGATGAACTCCTCCTGGGTGCCTTTCCTTACAGGGTACTTCTGTGCCCCGCCATGTTGTGGTTTTCATGTGTTTGTTGGGTTTTGGGTGTGTCTGTGGGTACGATCATGGGGTTGTGGGGGGGGGGGCTTTTTCTTTCTTTTATTTTATTGTATTATGGATGTCCAGCACTTTGAGTTGCATTTTAAATGTATGAAAGGTGCTATATAAATAAAGTTGATTGATAGATTGATTGATTGATTGATTGATTGATTGATTGATTGATTGATTGATTGATTGATTGATTGATTGATTGATTGACCTGCCACCCTGGCAAGCAGGTATAGAAAATGGATGAATATTTGCCACAGATCAATCAAAGAAGAACGTTTCAGTTATTTGGTGAAAACGCAATAATTCATCAAGCTTTCTACTGTTTGCGGGTCAGTTTGAGGCAGAACGTGGAAATGGAAATATATGAGTGTGGATTCTCTGTGTGGCTCATCACTCCGTGTCTGTCTGTTAGCACCCGAACCCTCTGCTGAGATCTTATCTCTCAATCACTGCATGGAGCGCATTCCTGTTAACTACACACACACACACCTGCATGTTGGAGGCAAAACATCAAAATACGAAGCCATCTCAAGTTACTTGACTCCAGTCACTTTTCTTTAAGGGCTCCTTTTTCCACTTTTTCTTATTTTTTTTTTAGTTGTAAATGACTGGTTATGTTAAACATTGTTGGTACCTTTTGTCAATAGCAGTAAAGCACTCACATATTGGAAACATTAATGAAAAGAGATATACAGTAAGAACCAGTAGCCGATTTTGATAAGTTGGAGCCCCAGAAATCAAAATTACTCAAACTCCGTGGGAACTGCTGCACCCTGGCTGACAACTTTCACTTTTTCAAGTGAAGGCTATTTCGTTATGAGGTCAAACACACGCACGCACGCACCCTCAGGTGACGTGTGATGAGTAGCAGTATTATGCTAATGGGGACTCCACCTGAGAGGAACTGGACCTGCGCTGTTCAAACTATCCGCGGTCCCTGCGGATTTACAGGGAAATGCCCCTGAAGTTCAAACGTGATCCCACCCGTCAGCACCTCCCAACACCTGCACATGCACACAACCTACACACGCGTAACATAACCCACTTTATGGTTCGGTTCAGCTTAGAAGAATTCAAATTTGCTCAATTTTGCACCACAGGGTTATCTCTCTTTTTGTTCAGCACAACCTTTGAATCATACGGAAAGCGTAGAGCTGCCAATGTGCAGGAAACATTTTTGGCTGGCGAATATGTTCAAACATACTCGAAAATATGTAAGTGCTAGTATGCTAGTATGCTAGTATGTTCGAACATACTCGCAAATATGTTCGAACATATTTGTGAGTATGTTCGAACATACTCGCAAATATGTTCGAACATACTAGCAAATATGTTCGAACTTATTGAAATATGTTCGAACATATTTGTGAGTATGTTCGAACATACTTCAGTACATTCGAACATATTTGCAAATATATTCGAACATACTCGAAAATATGTTCGAACATATTTCAATAAGTTCGAACATATTTGCTAGTATGTTCGAACATATTTGCGAGTATGTTCGAACATACTCACAAATATGTTCGAACATATTTGCGAGTATGTTCGAACATACTCGCAAATATGTTCGAACATATTTGCGAGTATGTTCGAACATATTTCAGTACATTCGAACATATTTGCAAATATATTCGAACATACTCGAAAATATGTTCGAACATATTTCAGTACGTTCGAACATATTTGTGAGTATGTTCGAACATATTTGCGAGTATGTTCGAACATACTCTCAAATATGTTCGAACATATTTCAATACGTTTGAACATATTTGCTAGTATGTTCGAACATATTTGCTAGTATGTTCGAACATACTCGCAAATATGTTCGAACATATTTGTGAGTATGTTCGAACATATTTCAGTACATTCGAACATATTTGCAAATATATTCGAACATACTCGAAAATATGTTCGAACATATTTCAATAAGTTCGAACATATTTGCGAGTATGTTCGAACATATTTCAGTACGTTCGAACATATTTGCCAGTATGTTCGAACATACTCGCAAATAAAAATATTTGCTAGTATGTTCGAACATATTTGCGAGTATGTTCGAACATATTTCAATAAGTTTGAACATATTTGCTAGTATGTTCGAACATATTTGCTAGTATGTTCGAACATACTCGCAAATATGTTCGAACATATTTGTGAGTATGTTCGAACATATTTCAGTACATTCGAACATATTTGCGAGTATGTTCGAACATACTCTCAAATATGTTCGAACATATTTCAATACGTGCGAACATATTTGCGAGTATGTTCGAACATACTCACAAATATGTTCAAACGTATTGAAATATGTTCGAACATATTTGCTAGTATGTTCGAACATATTTGTGAGTATGTTCGAACATATTTCAATACGTGCGAACATATTTGCTAGTATGTTCGAACATATTTGCGAGTATGTTCGAACATGCTCGCAAATATGTTCGAACATATTTCAATAAGTTTGAACATATTTGCTAGTATGTTCGAACATATTTGCTAGTATGTTCGAACATACTCGCAAATATGTTCGAACATATTTGTGAGTATGTTCGAACATATTTCAGTACATTCGAACATATTTGCAAATATATTCGAACATACTCGAAAATATGTTCGAACATATTTCAATAAGTTCGAACATATTTGCGAGTATGTTCGAACATATTTCAGTACGTTCGAACATATTTGCCAGTATGTTCGAACATACTCGCAAATAAAAATATTTGCTAGTATGTTCGAACATATTTGCGAGTATGTTCGAACATATTTCAATAAGTTTGAACATATTTGCTAGTATGTTCGAACATATTTGCTAGTATGTTCGAACATACTCGCAAATATGTTCGAACATATTTGTGAGTATGTTCGAACATATTTCAGTACATTCGAACATATTTGCGAGTATGTTCGAACATACTCTCAAATATGTTCGAACATATTTCAATACGTGCGAACATATTTGCGAGTATGTTCGAACATACTCGCAAATATGTTCGAACATACTCACAAATATGTTCAAACGTATTGAAATATGTTCGAACATATTTGCTAGTATGTTCGAACATATTTGTGAGTATGTTCGAACATATTTCAATACGTGCGAACATATTTGCTAGTATGTTCGAACATATTTGCGAGTATGTTCGAACATGCTCGCAAATATGTTCGAACATATTTCAATAAGTTTGAACATATTTGCTAGTATGTTCGAACATATTTGCGAGTATGTTCGAACATATTTGCGAGTATGTTCGAACATATTTCAGTACGTTCGAACATATTTGCTAGTATGTTCGAACATATTTCAGTACGTTCGAACATATTTGCTAGTATGTTCGAACATATTTGCGAGTATGTTCGAACATGCTCGCAAATATGTTCGAACATATTTCAATAAGTTTGAACATATTTGCTAGTATGTTCGAACATATTTGCGAGTATGTTCGAACATATTTGCTAGTATGTTCGAACATACTCGCAAATATGTTCGAACATATTTGTGAGTATGTTCGAACATACTCACAAATATGTTCAAACGTATTGAAATATGTTCGAACATATTTGCTAGTATGTTCGAACATATTTGTGAGTATGTTCGAACATATTTCAATACGTGCGAACATATTTGCTAGTATGTTCGAACATATTTGCGAGTATGTTCGAACATGCTCGCAAATATGTTCGAACATATTTCAATAAGTTTGAACATATTTGCTAGTATGTTCGAACATATTTGCTAGTATGTTCGAACATACTCGCAAATATGTTCGAACATATTTGTGAGTATGTTCGAACATATTTCAGTACATTCGAACATATTTGCAAATATATTCGAACATACTCGAAAATATGTTCGAACATATTTCAATAAGTTCGAACATATTTGCGAGTATGTTCGAACATATTTCAGTACGTTCGAACATATTTGCCAGTATGTTCGAACATACTCGCAAATAAAAATATTTGCTAGTATGTTCGAACATATTTGCGAGTATGTTCGAACATATTTCAATAAGTTTGAACATATTTGCTAGTATGTTCGAACATATTTGCTAGTATGTTCGAACATACTCGCAAATATGTTCGAACATATTTGTGAGTATGTTCGAACATATTTCAGTACATTCGAACATATTTGCGAGTATGTTCGAACATACTCTCAAATATGTTCGAACATATTTCAATACGTGCGAACATATTTGCGAGTATGTTCGAACATACTCGCAAATATGTTCGAACATACTCACAAATATGTTCAAACGTATTGAAATATGTTCGAACATATTTGCTAGTATGTTCGAACATATTTGTGAGTATGTTCGAACATATTTCAATACGTGCGAACATATTTGCTAGTATGTTCGAACATATTTGCGAGTATGTTCGAACATGCTCGCAAATATGTTCGAACATATTTCAATAAGTTTGAACATATTTGCTAGTATGTTCGAACATATTTGCGAGTATGTTCGAACATATTTGCGAGTATGTTCGAACATATTTCAGTACGTTCGAACATATTTGCTAGTATGTTCGAACATATTTCAGTACGTTCGAACATATTTGCTAGTATGTTCGAACATATTTGCGAGTATGTTCGAACATGCTCGCAAATATGTTCGAACATATTTCAATAAGTTTGAACATATTTGCTAGTATGTTCGAACATATTTGCGAGTATGTTCGAACATATTTGCTAGTATGTTCGAACATACTCGCAAATATGTTCGAACATATTTGTGAGTATGTTCGAACATATTTCAGTACATTCGAACATATTTGCAAATATATTCGAACATACTCGAAAATATGTTCGAACATATTTCAATAAGTTCGAACATATTTGCGAGTATGTTCGAACATATTTCAGTACGTTCGAACATATTTGCCAGTATGTTCGAACATACTCGCAAATAAAAATATTTGCTAGTATGTTCGAACATATTTGCGAGTATGTTCGAACATATTTCAATAAGTTTGAACATATTTGCGAGTATGTTCGAACATACTCGCAAATATGTTCGAACATATTTGCTAGTATGTTCGAACATATTTGCTAGTATGTTCGAACATACTCGCAAATATGTTCGAACATATTTGTGAGTATGTTCGAACATATTTCAGTACATTCGAACATATTTGCGAGTATGTTCGAACATACTCTCAAATATGTTCGAACATATTTCAATACGTGCGAACATATTTGCTAGTATGTTCGAACATATTTGTGAGTATGTTCGAACATATTTCAGTACATTCGAACATATTTGCGAGTATGTTCGAACATACTCTCAAATATGTTCGAACATATTTCAATACGTGCGAACATACTCACAAATATGTTCAAACGTATTGAAATATGTTCGAACATATTTGCTAGTATGTTCGAACATATTTGTGAGTATGTTCGAACATATTTCAATACGTGCGAACATATTTGCGAGTATGCTCGAACATATTTCAGTACATTCGAACATATTTGCGAGTATGTTCGAACATACTCTCAAATATGTTCGAACATATTTCAATACGTGCGAACATATTTGCTAGTATGTTCGAACATATTTGTGAGTATGTTCGAACATATTTCAGTACATTCGAACATATTTGCGAGTATGTTCGAACATACTCTCAAATATGTTCGAACATATTTCAATACGTGCGAACATACTCACAAATATGTTCAAACGTATTGAAATATGTTCGAACATATTTGCTAGTATGTTCGAACATATTTGCGAGTATGCTCGAACATATTTGCGAGTATGTTCGAACATACTCGCAAATATGTTCGAACATATTTCTGAAAAAAAAATTAAAAAATAGGTGACTGAAGTATTCACTTTGTATGAAGTTGTGTATCTCCTTGGACAATCTGGTCTAGCTCATCTCCACCAACTCTCGTGGGAATCACTTTTATACGTCTTAGCTCAAGTTGGAAAAATGTGCCTGTGAGTCAGCGTCCCCTTTTTTACGGAACTCATCATGAAATGTTTAGTAGTTGTTGCGTCTATTCTGGCAATTGCGCTTCATGATGAAAGATGTTGTGGCAGCCCGCATGAAGGTCTGTCTGCTTTGTTTAGGCAAAAGTGAAATAAGCTTGGACTCCCAACCCGTTCGCTTCCATTTGGACCAATAATGGGAAAGCGTTCTCGGATGTGTGTTTTTTTTCACTTGTTTTTAAAATACCGTCATTTGCACACAGGCATAATCATACAATAAAGAAACAAATCTGCAATCAAAACCGTTGAAATGTTTACTACTGCAGCTTTTCCTATAGAAGTGAGAGAGAACTGTAAGGTGTTGAACAGCTGTAAGGCATTTCTGTTCTATTTCCAAAGTGCCAAAATTGAAGCGATTTTCAGTAAACAAAATCACATCTGCAGCAAATTAAGCAAAGCTGAGGAATCTAATTGGATTGCGGTCAGCTACTGATGAGGAAAACTTTCTGCTTTTCCGTTCTGCCTTTCGGGGCCTCTGTCAAGGCGTTTGACAATTATTTTTTGACTTATTTCACAATTTCCAGTCTCACTTTCAACAACTGGATGGAAATGGACGGCTTTTGGTGGTTCACTTCATTAGATCTAAATCTGCCAGCAGTTGATTTAAAAAAAAAAAAAAAAACGATATGAATGAGACAGAAAATGTTAACGGCTGAAATGAGCCTCAAAAATGTACGATTACAAATAATGGGTTGATTGAAAGTGACAATTGTTTGTTTTAAAATGTTTTACTCTCTATTAAAGGGTTCAATAAAGGTTATGTTGCTCATTTGTTTTATGTGTTTATTTTTTCATGTATTGCTTCTCTTGGAAAGAGGGATGGATGCTATTTATCAAATTAAGTATAATCAGTTCAGCCTCCGAAATGATAATTGACGTACATACAAATAAATAAATAAATAAATAAATAAATATAACATTAAATGCTACTTACTAGGGGTGTGCCAAAAAAATCGATTCATAAAAGAATCGAGATTCTCATTTATTAATCGAATCGAATCGATATTAACTCATTCACTCGCCGCCATTTTCACATTTCGCAATCCCGTTCGCTCCCGGCTGTTTTACTGGATTTTGACTGATTTTGCAAGGCCCACAGAATATTGTGTTTTATGGCTATAAAAGCATGGAACCTATCAAAAGAAAGATTAGATTAAAATCTCTTCTTTCATCAGGAAAAAAAAAAAGTATGTTTCTATCTGTTTCCGTTTTGCAGCAATTAGCATTAGAAGAGAGCTAACTTTCATCAGTTTTCACAAATCTATTTAAAATTGTAAGTAATTTAGCTTTTTTTTTTCTACATGGCCCTGGTTGATCTCCTTTGCCCTGCTGCCCCCTGCTGCCCCCTGCTGGCTCTTTGCAGTTGAGAGGCTGCATCAAAGCCTTCTGTATGCTCTAGCATTAAAAAACAAAAAAACAAAAACAAAAACAAAAAAAAACAAAAAAAAAAACGTCTTTGGGACACTTAGAACATTAAAAAAACGTATTTATACGTTATTGGGAGTAAATGAGTTAAAATATTTTTTAATCGAAAATCGTTTGAATCGAGAATCGCAAATCGATTCTGAATCGAATCGTAGACCCAAGAATCGTAATCGAATCGAATCCTGAGACAGTCAAAGATTCCCAGCCCTACTTACTTACTTTCCCCTCTTTGGAAATTATGCGTAAAGTTCAAGCTTAATGTTTTGTTTTGTTATTGTTTTTTTTAAATTTTCCATAACTTCATTACAAAGAAACACTGTGACATACAACAGATGAGTGCACATTTGCCAGTAGCCATATTCTGCATAAGTCCAGACGTGCAGAGAAGAGATCCAGCTGGGCAGTAAAGGAAGGAAGAGGGGAGGAGATCAGATCCAGCTGGAGCCGAAGACTTAGCGCAAGGTCTGACCCAACACTGTCTTATCACTTCAGAAAGCATAAAATGATTCTTGTGTGCAACCTAAATTTACGATAGCAACACCGCGGGGACGTATGAAGGAAAAGAAAAAAGAAAAAAACGAAATTGACGATCTAATTAAACTGATACATTTTACAGTCACATTCTTCTGTTTCTGTAACCTTGGCCTGAAATAATTCACGTCACTTCAGCTCAATGCGCCCGAACGACGGTCGGTTTTCTGTTGTTTATTTTAACATGTAGCAAATAGGGATGTAACGACATCCAAACATCACAATACGATATTATCACGATATGACGGTCACGATACGATAATTATCATGATATTGTGGCGATTGTTGGCGATATTTACCGTATTTTCCGCACTATAAGGCGCACCTAAAAGCCTTCAATTGTTTCAAAATCTGACCATGCGCCTTATAATCCAGTGCGCCTTATATATGGATCAATATTGATCCGCAACAGGTCTCGCTGTCAAGACGCTATCGGTGACCCTGCACGATCGGCGACGCGCATGCGCAGAAGATCCCGCCATCTTGGATCGCTAGCTAATACTAATACTTTCCCTCAGAGAAAATAATAAAACAGCTGTTTATTCATTTTGGGATTAAATGGAGTTGTCAGAAAACTGGTTTGTAATCTATTAATAAAGTTTGATTGACCTATCTGACTGTTTTGTTGACATTCCCTTTAGCGCAGCACCATCTAATGGATGCATAACGTAACCCCAGCCTCTACTATAGCACCATTTATATGGAAAAATTTGTAAAATATGTCATTCATTGAAGGTGCGCCTTATAATGAGGTGCACCTTATAGTGCGGAAAATACGGTAAAAAAGATCACAATATTGTAAAAAAGAGAGCTCATACAAAAAACAACAACAATATTGTGCTTTTGTACATGACAGCAATGCATACAAACCACCTACAATCTCTAATAACAATATTGAGGCACTTATTTGGTAATGCAAGCACACATTGATCGCTTCACAAGCAAATTAGGTTCCCTTTTATCTGACAATTAGCACAGATTTTAAACATAGAAGGCCAAAACATGCCTAATGAAAATTAAACAGCACTAACAAACTAGCCACTAGAGGGTGCTAGAACTGCACAAATGCAAATCAACCTGCCTTTTTTTTTTAACAGATGTGTTCCTTTTAAATATTGCGAACATGACGACGACGATATTGTGGCAGTTTTCATATCGCGATATCACGATATTGCCCTTATCGTGACATCGCTAGTAGCAAAGTGGATGAAATCCGCAGGTTAAAACCTACATTCAACCGAGAACATTTGTGGTACTATCTTGGATTTGGAACGTTCACCCGTAAGTCGGTGGTACACCTTTTGACGCATGCCTGGCCAACATCTGACAACATTTTGGTCGTCACTGAAGCACATGCGTTCATGGTGCCTTTTTTCAAGCGTCGGGAGATTCCAACATGTTGGTCCATAGACTTTCAACGTGATGTAACCCCACAGGGTTACATGGTGTGAGATCAGCTCATCCACGGGGCTACCACAAAACCAATCAATGATCCGGGGGAACTGCTATTCCAGGAATGCACACACCTAAGACAAATAATGCACCGGGACGCCATCTTGTTGGAAAAAAAAAATAAACTTTCCGCACGTCAGCAACATCTGACAGTTTGGGGACACGGGATTCTTGAAGCATACGGAGGTAATTATCGCCATCGACATCCACACAAGTGTCCTTTCTCCATAATGGAAGAAGATTAAGACGGCTGAGGAACGAGCACAGCAGATGATTATCTCGGGCTCCCAGTTCACCTGATTTAGCCTATGTAGAAATATCTTGAGAAGAAATTTAGTGGATCAAACAAAGTCAACATGGGCTGGAAGAGGTTTGTGGTCGGAACACGCGTGCACAAAATGGGACATACAATAACTGCTACTCGAGACACTTTGGGTAAATTTGGCTACATTGAGCAGCTAATTTGTGCTAACGCATCCACAGCTTAAAGAATAGAAAATGTCTCAACAAGCGCATACATGTAAGATATAAGAAGTTGACATGTTCTTGTTTGACCAAAGGATCTGGGTCCTCTTGTATAAGACTTGTTTGGATTATTTGAATTATGGCGTATGTTCAAATCCAGAAAACGTCACATGCACGAATCTGTGCTTACGCATGAATCCAAGCACATTCCTTTCAAACATCTCATTTAATGTGGAATTTTGGGACAACACTACAGTTTTGGTACCCTCAAAAAGCACAGTTCATTAAATATGGTCAAAATACGCACTGGTTTTCCCTCGTTTAAATCAACGGGGGCAGCCCCGCCCAATTTAACGGCACGGAACGTTTAATATTCCATGTAAAGTTTCTGACAGACAGCAGCAGTTTTTTTTTTTTTAAATGTTGATGCTTTTCTGGTCTAAATTCACCGTCCTCGGCGTATAATGGAAGGTCAGATGTCCCTCTGGGTTTATTAACTCATTCACTCGCCGCCATTTTCACATTGCGCAATCCCGTTCGCTCCCGGCTGTTTTACTGGATTTTGACTGATTTTTGCAAGGCCCACAGAATATTGTGTTCTATTGCTATAAAAACATGGAACCTATCAAAAGAAAGATTAAAGTCTCTTCTTTCATCAGGAAAAAAAAAAGTATGTTTCTATCTGTTTCCGTTTTGCAGCAATTAGCATTAGAAGAGAGCTAAGTTTCATCAGTTTTCACAAATCTATTTAAAATTGTAAGTAATTGAGCTTTTTTTCTACATGGCCCTGGTTGAAGAAAATAGCGAGCGTACGCACAGTGGAAAAAAAAAAAGCCCGGTTTGATCGAGGTATTCCGAATGCGTTTATATGAGAAAGAATTCCGATTATGAAAGGGGTCTTATTCGGGTTTTAAAAAACTAAAAACAAGAACATATTCGGGTTATTGCACATGTTTATATGGCCTTACAAAGTCCGAAAATTGCCAATATTCGAATTTCAAAAGGTTTATTGCCTGCGTGTGAACGTAGTCATTGCAAGGGACCTCAGGCGATTATTCCACGCTGAATGGTCTTGCTGGTGAAGTGAAATCTCCTCGTATTGTGAGAGCCTCTACTGGCAGCTGTTTTACTTGCATTTTGGTCCACCAACTTCATCCATTCCACATTCTCGACACAGTCGGCGCGACTGGCTCTTTTCTGCCTGCGTCTTTACCCGCATGTCCTCGTCCTGCTTCCCTGCGTGTTTAAACCTGCGCTCGCCAGTATTTCACGTCAGTTAATTTCCAGTGGCGTTGACAGGCGGACGGCTTCTAAGCGGCGAATGAATTATGTGTTTATGTAAGGATATTCAGGTGTGCGCTTGTATGTTTATTTTCTTGCTAGTATGGATTGCATGACAGATAATAGAGATGGAAAAAAACAAAATTAGCATTTTGTAAAAAAAAAAAAAAAAAAAAAAAAATCTTGCAAGCCAGGTAAATGTTGTGCACTACATAGATGTTGAATATGTGTCGATGCATGCGAGTTCCCAAGCAGTTGACTGTGTTGTAACGACGTTGCACCGAATCCGCTGCTTCTGGGTTACTACGATTCGGTCCCCCTGGAGTTCCGAGCACTGTGGGAAAAACCCGAAGCACGAGTGCGCCTGTGAGCATGTGTGTATTTCTGTGGCTTTTAACTCTGTGAGAAAGGTGTGCTTGTGAGGAAAAAGTAGCCTTGTTCAAGACAAGGGCACAATACATCCTTTTCTCTGTCATGCAGGTCCGTGGAGTCATATTAAGCTCAATCACCATACGGCAGTGGTGTTCTTTACACATGCAGGAATCTATACCCGTTTGTGTATATCCTGCCTAATTATCATAGCTCCAAACATGTACATGTATTTTTGAACATTTTCTGAAAATTTGGTACAATGAAAAACAATGGAAAATTGGTAGATTATTCATTTAATGGGCCCTTGCGATTGGCTGGCAACCAGTTCAGGGTGTACCCTGCCTATTGCCCAAAGCCAGCTGAGATAGGCTCCAGCAATCCCCGTGACCCTTGTGAGGAATAAGCGGTCAAGAAAATGGATGGATGGATGGATGGATGGATTAATTTAATGGGGATAGGGTGGAACACGTATATGATTTAATCATAGCTACATGCAAGCTAGCATACCCTAAACCCCCTTTTGGGATGCCAGTGTCACAAAAAGGGATTAGACACGTTAGCAGAAGTTTACATACGCAGTCTCTCTTTGTGTTTGGTGCTATTAATAGTGGCTGTGACTTTGCATTTACTGTATTTATTGTGTGAATGCTGAAAGAATTCACTACTATATCTTTATATTGAGCCGTATTTGTCCTTCAACTACTTCTGCATTTCTCGCCCGATTCAAACTATTCCAACTTCAACATGCTCCAAAAATTCACGCTTCGCGTGCTATTATTTTTCTCATTCCTAACTTGAACTGTTTTCCCACAATTCAACATTTTCACCACAAAAAAATGCCCATTCCTTTTGAATGAGACCTTCAAAAAAAATTCGAAGTTCACATTGGGATCGGTCTTCAGAACTCCCCAAATCTCACCTAGCAGAAATTGCACATTTTCCCACTAAATATTGCATATTTTTCACCAAAATATTTCTTAGGTTAGGTGGTGAGTGGTTAGCACGACCGCCTCCCAGTACTGAGGACTCGGGCTCGAGTCCAGGCGCCTTCCTGGGTGGAGTTTGCATGTTCTCCCCGTGCCTGAATGAGGCCCATTGTTCTTCCATTGGGGGACGAGAACGAGAGTAAGAACACAGATATGCACCTGCTTCTAAAAATGGAGCCATTGTATTGGCGTGAAAGAATTGTGTCTTTATTGTTCCATTTGGCAAAATTGTAATTTTATTTTGACACAAGATGCCTTGGTGCTTTGCCCCAATTGATTACTTTAAAAGGACTTTGACAAACAACAATAAAGAATGCAACTGCACCACCATGCCCGGCCCGGGAATAGTTCCCAAATCTCCCAGGAGTCCCTGTTCAAAGCAGTTGTGAAGAAAATGTCCGTACTTGTGTTTGTCTGTTTCCCAAGCCATAAGTCTCTGTCACGTCATGTTTCAAGACCGTGTTGGGTACACGGGCCTTCTGTGTTGGCCAGGTAAACAACAAACAATTCTATTCATTTCCACTGCCATCTGCCGCCACCCATAAATGATTCGTTTGATGGGGGGGGTCACTGATGGATCACTTGCAGCAAATACGCGCTATATAAGTCACAACAATCATCAGGGTTTTGTCGCCATAAAAGGACGTCCCAAACGTTTGGGAACCCCAAACTTGCACTGAAATGCCACACAATGGTAAAAAAAAAAAAGTAATGAAACACAGAGGCACCTCTCAACATGTCCCAAGTGGATCAAGAATTCCGACTCTGATAAGATCAAAACCAAGAGCTTGCCTGGTACGACTGGTAACAGTTTTGAAGTCTTTGATATTATCTTTATCGGTATATGTGTAGCCTAAGTTCAACTGCGCTCCTGCTAATAAGGCTGAGTGAGAGCAGTGTTTAAACAGAGGGAGAGTAATGGGCCCACTCTTCATTTGATTTACGGCCCCACTAATGAGTCTCTCTCCCTTGTGTTTGTGTCTTAGCATATCAGCAGAATAATAAATGATTTCACTCAAGTAACTCCTTGAGTTTCAGCTATTTCTTTGACTGACACTTACACTAACACTAAAGTTGCACACACGTAGCGAGAGAAAGTTTTGCTCGACACGCATGAGCATTCTGGGTTCCGGTTAGCAAGGTTGTGCGCTCATTTTATTCATCTGTCTGTCAACATTGTTATCCTCAACCAATCATATGAACTTGTAACTCTTAACTCATTCACTCCCAGGACATTTCCACTGTTTTAATGGATTTGGACTGATTTTGCAAGGCCCATAGAATATTGTGTCCTATTGCTATTAAAAAAAAATGGACCCTACCAAAAGAAAGATTAGAGTCTCTTCTTTCATCAGGAAAAAAAATTGTATTTCTATCTGTTTCCATTTTGCATCAATTAGCATTACAATATGGCTAAGTTTCATCATTATTCACAAATCTGTAGGAAAAAAGAGCTTTTTGGTCTCTTATACTCTGCTGCCATCTGCTGGCCGTTTTTGTAATAACTATCATTGCTCAAGCATTCTCTTCAGTTCAGAGGTTGCATCAAAGCTAAAACGTATAAAAACATCTCTGGGAGCATGGTAATGTTTAAAATAGAACGTATTTATACGTTTTTGGGAGTAAATGAGTTTGCTAAATACAATGGCATTGTTCCACAAGTGATAAGTATTTCCTAAAGGTATCATGGAAAACAACTGAGAATCCTGCACTGAAAGTAGAGTCCACTACTAGTGTTGTGCGTGTGTGTGGCTTGTTTAACTTGGCTCCAGTGTCTCGCATGTCATGCCAGCCAGGAAAGACATCGAGAGCGACCTCACACCGCTCATGCTGAATGTGCGGCAGCTGCCTCTCAACGGCCTTCTGCTGAGTGGCCCGAAAACCTCACCGAGCCCAACCGGTGACCTGACTCCCCCTAAAACACTTGTCTTGCATAATATTTTCCCTCTTCCCGGAGTTGTTGTGATTGCTTCCTCAAAACTGTTTTATCTTTTTTTTTTTTCTCTCTCTCTATAATTTTACAGCAGTGCGGTAACTGGATGAACCACTATGACAAATGGAAATAAATGATGTGGTCGCTTTACCGCTACGGTGCCACCTTCTAATTTTATTAGGGAAATACAGCTCTCTTTAGATAAATAAAAAATCCTGGGAAGGCTTTCAATGAGGATGATGCAGTCCTCTGCAATTTTTTTTTGTTATACGACTCGGGTGTTGTCAGACAAAGTTACAAACAACATGTCGTCTACTAATGTTCTGGAGCTACATGACAATTCACGTTCTGTACATGTGTTAAATCTGCAGGCCCTTGATACATCCAAACCAGCCCAACCCAACAGTATTTCTATCCTTTTTTTTTATTAGTAGTACATCCACTAATGGGGTTGATTTATAGAGTGCATGTACTCATGCGGAGATGGATCTGTTTGAAGAGAAATCTAAGGTATGCAGCTCAAGTCCTCTGTCATAAATTCTCTGTGTGGCTTTTAAGCTTGAGGACCTCACACTAAGGAGGGCATGAGAAACCTGCGTGTCAAATACATTTGCTCTATCTATCTATCTGACTATCTAGCGAGCTAACTATCTATCTATCTATCTATCTTGCTATCTAGCTATCTGGCTATCTAGCGAGCTAACTAGCTAGCTAACTAGCGGGCTATCTATCTATCTATCTATCTATCTATCTATCTATCTAGCTATCTAGCTATCTGACTATCTAGCGAGCTAACTATCTATCTATCTATCTATCTGACTATCTAGCGAGCTAACTATCTATCTATCTATCTATCTATCTATCTATCTAGCTATCTAGCGAGCTAACTAGCTAGCTAACTAGCGGGCTATCTATCTATCTATCTATCTATCTATCTATCTATCTATCTAGCTATCTGACTATCTAGCGAGCTAACTAGCTAGCTAACTAGCGGGCTATCTATCTATCTATCTATCTATCTATCTATCTATCTATCTATCTATCTATCTAGCTATCTGTTGTGGTCAGATTAGGTAACGTTAAGCTCAAAGTGGGTGGAATGTGCCTCTCTTAACAAAAACCGCTGGATCCAATCAGGCTCCCTCAGTGAAACTGGTCGAGAACCGCCACTTCCAAGTTGAACAGCAGCTTGTCCTGAACTTCCCAACAACTATAATTTTTCGGCAGTGACCTCACCATCCAAACTTGTGGCTTTTACTGGCAAGAATATACCGTCACAGCCTACACGTTAATGCCTAATTTTTCAGGCACAGAACAAATTATGAATCCTTTTGGTGCTACACTAACTCAAGTTAGTTTCGGCATAGTCCATCTGACTTTGGGCAAGAAGCAATAGGCACACCCTGGGCCAGCCCCGGGTAAATAAATATGATTTAAATTATGCTAACCTCATTGCTCTTTGATTAAATATTTTAATATGCTTATTGGTGCATTAAAAAAACATCACTGCTGAATACATACTGTATACAGTACTGTGTGAAGGTGTTCGCACTGTCACACAATTACACCTCTGACTCCCAACAGTAGACCTAACTTTGAATTTGGTCTCCAAAACAAATGGTTGAGACCCAACTACAACATATTCCTCTTATTGTAACACTACTTCGTTTTCTCTTTCCCCCCTCCTCCGTCATTACGTTTTCTCTTTTTTTTTTTTCTCATCAACCTCCACTGCCATTGCCTTCCTCTAAAATAAACTGACTAACCCTTCTTGTGAAACTCAATCCTCCATAGCACAACACTGAGAGAAGTACACCTCATAAAAAGCCCTTGGGGCTTTACTCACTTCAAACACCGGCGACGATTAAAAGGTCATGTCTGTTTACTTACGAGTCTCTCTGAAGCTCTTTAAGTTCCCAACACTTCCTAATTCAATTACCGAGGGAAGCTTGGAGTCAAGTCTGAATCTTCACGAAATACATGACATGTAAACGCCCTCAAACCGACTGACACACATTACATGCCAAGAGGTGATTCTGTGGGACTAATTTTCATTTCCAGGCACCTATCAATCCAGAACAGAACTGGATTACATATGGTGAGGAAAATGGACTCTCAGGCGTACCCCCGAGGGCTCAATATGGAAGGACGTAGCGTTGGACCGTAGCGTTAATGGAGAGATGCTAGTACAACTTCTAAGCAGTAGTACCAAAGTGTCCTTGACAAATGAGTGCAGTGTACGGCGACCAACTGTCCCGCGTAGCGCGTAAACAGAGCGCACAGCGTTTAAATTAGCGGTACACGTGAACCGAGCTTCAAACGCCGTGCGCGAACGCGCTACGCGGGGACACGGTCGCGTAGCGCGTGCACGCACGGCGTTTGAAGCTCAATTCACGTGTGCCATCAATTCAAATGCTGTGCGCGTCCCGCGGGACACGGTTGGTCACCCTTGTGTGATGCTAACTTCTTGTTACATGGGAAGGGAATTAGCCCAGCCAGTCAGAGAAAGCGTAATGTCACCTGCACTCCCACATTGGGAGTCTCGGTTACGAACGCAATCGACCTCAAATTAGTACAATTTATTGCTTTACTCCACACCACTTGGTGTAGAGTGGACCTTGTCGGACATAAACAGATTCCTTGGCCAGGCATGACTGTTGGTTTGAAACAGTAAACTCGAATCGGTCTTGTGTATGTGAGATGGCAACTGCTAAATCAGCTAAAGTATACGCTATAAAGTGTCCAAAGAGTGTTAAACGATTTCTGCCTGATGAGTTCAGCAAAACAGAGGAAGACATTGGGATGTTTTAAATACTGTACAGTGTTTTGCGTAGAACTGTGGAGTTACTGTAACATTTTTTAATGGCGAGTACGTTCAAACGGATTTAAATACATTCTAACGCACTCGCAAATAAGTTTCAGCATTCTCGCGAGCATGTTGGAACGTATTTGCAAATATGCTTAAACATACTCGCAAGTCCCGGACTGAGTGGACGGTAAATGTTGCTCATTTATCATTGGGAGAAGTGAAGCCACCGGAAGTGCCTTGGCGGCCATCTTGCGTTTTCACTTTCTGTCTAATACCCCGCGGGAAAATATATTGTTTGTTCGTGGCGTTTAGCCTACAATTACGTTCGTTCGAGTGTTAGGTTCTGAGGTTGGATTCCAAAAACGCAGACACAAGATTTTAACGTTTTATTCACACAACTAAACGAAAAACAACGAGGATCGCGACACAACTCGACTAAACGAGGAACAACAAGAATCGCGAGGCACTAAGCTAACTTGGGCTGTGGAAGTACACCGAGGAACAGAGTTAATAATCCGACAACCACACACATTTCTCAGACAGCTTATATAGACTGAATCGATCTGATTGGTTGTGGCTAGACATGTGGGGAAACAGGACTGACATGGAATTATCTGATTGGCTGTTGACCAGATAAAGAGATTAAAGACTTTTGACGTTACATATGTAGCTCCTGACATTACATAGGTTAAGACCAGTTGAAACTAGACGCCGGTTACATCAGTCCAAAACAGACATTTGACCTCACGGTCATGACCCAAACATAACCCTTGCATGACCCAAACTTAACCCTGGCATGCCCCATTCATGACAGCAAGTATGTTTGAACCTAATTTGAAATGCTGAGTCTAAGAACGAAGAACAAGTAGCAGGCAACTCATGTATATTCGTATATCTCTTACCTTGCAATATATATCAAATATGCACTTGCTGTACCAGATTTAATGAAAAAACCTGTTTGAGAGCTGGACTAGCTACGGCAGAGAATTCCTGTATTCAAGCAGCCCTTTGTCGTACGGCAACACCAGGGCCAGATTTAGTGGCGGCTTGCGGCTAGCATGCAGAACTCCAATAGCCCACAACAGCTGAGAAAACACCGCTCATGTGTAGCTCGGCGGGACGCTAGTAAGGCTTATATTAGCGTAGCTGCCGTTTATGCTGCGCAGTACGACCGTAACAGAGCGCCCACGCATTCGTCGAATTTGCTGTGTTTAAACATTTAAGTTGTCTTTCGGCTCTTCCCGTCAGCGGGTGCCACACAAAGTGACTTACATGATTTGTTTGGATTTTGAGAACAGTTTTCTGGTTGTCGTGGCAAATCGAACCTGCGCCTTCTTTTCGCGGAAGGCAGCCAGCCGCATGTAGCACTTCACTAGCGGGGCATATCCTGTGTTTAACAATATGAAAGCCAAAACCAAAATTATTTGGCCCCGCGTGCGAGTGAAACCGCAGGCTGTTAACCTCTGGGTACACGCGAACACACACTCACATGCTGCTCGACGTTTTTTGTAATAAGGAACACGTTGTAGCCGTGACAGTGCAGCAAAATGAAGCTTGTGTCTGAGTATCTTTGCACGTTCGGGTTATAGAAAGTGACATTGGTGTCTGTGCGATTGATGTTATTGGTCTTGGTTTTTTTCTTCCATCGTTATGTGGAACTGTTTTCACCTTTGTATCCAGCTGTTATATTCTGATTTTCATCCATGCTTTCACACGGAAGGGCGCGGCGCAACAGTGACGTAACATGCCCACCAGCCTTCAAATGCTGTTTAAAGGGGACTAAAGAGAGGGACAGAAAAAGACTGGTTTGTCATTAGTCTCTCCACACTCATACCCGCACATTTAGGGATTATCTGCAAAACAAATTATGCACCGTATTAAATTCAATATTTAGATTGGCTTGGGACAGTATTAGCCGTTCGAGATGTTTCTGACAACATGGACAGAAAGTGATGACAGTGTTCAAATGTTTACCGACGGAGAACTTTTGGGGATAAAACAAATCTTCAACTTTACCAGGCATTTGCTTGCAAAACTGTGAGGAATCCACAAAAATCGAAAGGCAGCTCAACTTCTTGGCTGTTGAAAACTTTTTCAGCCCTTTTGGATGAAAGATATTCGGGTAGTTTCGACAGCAGTAGTTCTTTGTCTAAGGCACATGTGTTGAGGTCCGGTCCTCGAGGGTCCGAGTCCTGCATTTTTTTCGAGGTTTCTCTACTCCAACACACCCGATTCAATGATCAGGTTCATTTTCAGGCTCCTGCAGAGCTTGCTGATGAGCTTAAATATGAATCAGCTGTGTTGAACGTGGCAAAACCCCGAAAACATGCAGGACTCAGGCCTTCCAGGACCGGACTTTGACACCACTGGTTTAATGACAGTGCTCCAAACAATTGCCAGGGTTGGAGAATCCAGGTCAAAAAAAGTAAAAACCTTGCCACGGATTGCTTTCGCCACAGGTGGTTCTACTCAACTGGCAGGTAAACGAGCTTGTGGCTAAATGGCAAAATGCAAACGACAGACAAGAAGTAATACGGGGCCATAAACAATGTCTCTAAATATGATTTGTTACATGTTAAGTTAGTTAATGGTATCATTTGGTCAACATGGAAAAATGTTGATCATGTCGGAATTATAACCATAGCTAGGCGGTTGGCTGCTCTGATCCATCCAACCGTTAGCTCCTCTCTCGGCCCGTCAATGACGTATGCTCACCTTTCGGCGAGAGCTTTATGACGCGAACCTTCGCTAAAAACTCAGTGTGGATGAACTACTGCTTGGTGCTTTTCCTCACAGGGTTCTTCTGTGCCCTGCCATGTTGTGGTTTACGTGTGTCTGTGGGTACGATCATGGAGATATGTGGGGGGGAGGGATGTTTTTTTTTGTTTTTTTTTTGGATTATAGATGTTTTAATTGTTCAGCACTTTGAGTTGCATTTGAATGTATGAAAGGTGCTATATAAATAAAGTTAGATTTGATTTGATTGGATCTGAAAAATACATGAACTGAGAAGGATCGTCTGTATTGACCCGAATCGGTGGACGTAAACCTGCTTCAGTCGGTGCTTTATATATATATATATAATTGTTTGTCACCGTCTCCAGTTACAGATATGCACTGCGGTATTGAAAAATGTGAGTTCACTGACACGTCATAATCCGGGACCATAAGTCAAGTGGAGAAAACGCTACCTGGGTAGAATCGTAAACATACCGACTACAGGAACTACACGTTGTGCTCAACACGGACGTTCACACACACACACACCGAACCAGATGAGGTCAAATCTGAGTGGTTCATTCATGAGGAGGTCCTGAGGGAGATGGCTTGCGCCCCGCTTCCTAATAAAGGACGATTTATAGAGTGTCCTGCAGCGCGTCTCACCTTTTGACAGCTCGTGACCTGTTTTACACGTCTATCTCTGCCTCGGCTCTAAACAGTCAAACATATGAGTTGGGAAAATGCTCAACCACACGAGGTTATATTTACTTGTGTTTCTGATACGAAATTGATTGGAGAATGTCTGTTAGTTTGTTTGCAGGCGAGAATGGCCGATATGTGTCAGTCCTTGTGACTGATTGGTAATCAGTGTCGGGGTGTACGTAGAATAGTTTAGGTCCATATTGTTAACTGATTTGCGCCCAAAAACATATAAATACTGCACATTCTATCTTAAATATTACAAGTGTCCCAACGTTGTATTTAATACTAGGGGTGTCAGGCAATCAAAATTTTTAATCGTAATTAATCGCATGACTTCAAAAGTTAACTCGCGATTAATCGCAACTTGTATTTCTGTTCTTAATGAACAAGAAAATATTTCATACTCTAACGAAAACAGAAAAAAAAATGTTAAACTCATAGAAATATGGCTGCATCTTTTAGTCATTGATACATTTCATAATTCATAACATTGAGTGAAAATTCTGACAAAAAAATGTGATATTGATTTGTGTTGGTCATTTTTCTGCCAGTAGATGGCATGATTGCATTTTTTTTTTGAAGATATTTGTGACAGTTCAGTTAATTTTTCTTTTCATAATAATAGCAATCTAATCTTTAACATGAAGCAACTTGTGAAATTCTGCATTTTTTTTTTAAATTGCAAAATACAACTTGACCCAGTCTCCACAAATATATGCATTATTAATAAATGCATTACTGCTCAATTTTGACTGGATGTCTCTGCTGCGTTGCGAGTGAAATTGTTACTTTCCAAGTCAGGGGCGGTCATTAATCGTGCGTTAAAAAAATTTTGTGGCATTAAAGGAACTTTAAATCTCTTATACTCTGGCAGCAGAGTATAAGAGATCAACCAGGGCCTTTTTTTTTTTTTTGCAACAAGCTGTTTTCCCCACAGTTTTTAACAGGCTATAATCTTTCTTTTGGTAGGTTCCATGTTTTTATAGCAATAGAACACGATATTCTGTGGGCCTTTAGAAATCAGTCAAAATCCAGCAAAACAGCAGAAAATGGCTGGGAGTGAATGGAAGTGGAAAATACAAAAGGAAAAAAAAAACATTTGCATCAAAATCAATTAAAAAACGAACAAACGTGAAAATGTTTCATTATAAGTTCATAAAAATCAAATGAGCACATATAAAAAAATAGTTTTGGGGTCACATAAGTGCATATAATACCCTTGGATTCCTTGGAAGGTGCTATATGAATCTAAATTATTAAGATGATTTTATCTGGCAAACATTCACAATGCACGTCTTGTTCAGCCGGTGAGTTATGCTAATCAAAAGTGAAAGCTTTGCAGAGATCCGGCCAACTTTTTAATTGACTCGATCGTTCGCGAGCCAAACGTCTGCAATTACTCAAGAGTTGTTGCTTTGCAACGCGCTGCTCATGAATCACTTCATGTTGGGATTCGTGAGTAAGTTCGGCCGACATTAACGCACACATGATATTTCAGAGTATAAGACTGTCAATGCAATAAGTAAAAATGTTATGAAAACGTTATTAAGTATGACAACATAACCGCACATCCATTTTCTACACCGCTTGTTCATATTCCGGTCGCAGGTGATCTGGAGCGTTTCCCAATTGGCTTAGGAATGGTCGACAGTTACTCAAAGGGCAGTTGAGGTGGGCGGGTCAATGATTTTTGAGCGTCCGTCATTTGGCAATCATCAACAGTCGGGACACCTTTACGTAATCGTCAATCCCGCACTACATTAAGCCGATTCGCAACGTTATTTTAACGCGCCTTCCCGTCATCTCTCAACTACATTTTGTCACCACTAATTTTGTTTCTTGTTTCCCCCCTGTTTTTCTGAATATTTTTACTCCTGTTTTTCTGAATAATTTTTTCCCCTGTTTTTCCTGAATATTTTTTTTATGACAGAAAAAAAAATGTTCAGTAAAACAGAAAAAAAATAAAAATAAAAATACAAAAAAAAAAATAAAAAAAAAGATCCACCAAAATATTTGTCAGAAAGTCTGGATGTTTTTTTTTTTTTTGTTTTGTTTTTTTTCAAGTGGCTCACACTCCAAAAATAAAAAAAAAATAAAAAATAAATTAAGTGTTTGGGGAAAGTTGAGCATGAAGGTTTTCCCCATCCAATCACTTATGACACGTTTTCTAAGCGGAGTGCAATTTCCAGTTAAAGCATTTTTTTTTTTTTTTGCATGTTTTCCCCCTTTTTCTGAATATTTTTTTACTCCTGTTTTTCTGAATATTTTTTCCCCCTGTCTTCCCTGAATATATATTTTTTTATGACAGAAAAAAATTATTCAGTAAAACAAAACAAAAAAAAACGGAAAAAAAATACTCAAAAAAACAAAGCTCCACCAAAAAAATTTGGCAGAAAGTCTGGATGATTTTTTTTGTTTGTTTTTTTTCCCCCCAAGTTTCTCACACTCAAAATTAAAATAATAATAATAATAATTAAATGTTTTGGGAAAGGAGCATGAAGGTTTTCCTCATCCAATCACTTATGACACGTTTTCTAAGCGGAGTGCAATTTCCAGTTAAAGCATTTTTTTTTTTTTGCATGTTTTCCCCCTTTTTCTGAATATTTTTTTACTCCTGTTTTTCTGAATATTTTTTCCCCCTGTCTTCCCTGAATATTTTTTTTTTTTATGACAGGAAAAAATTATTCAGTAAAACAGAAAAAAAAAAAAACGGAAAAAAAATACTCAAAAAAACAAAGCTCCACCAAAAAAATTTGGCAGAAAGTCTGGATGATTTTTTTTGTTTGTTTTTTTTCCCCCCAAGTTTCTCACACTCAAAATTAAAATAATAATAATAATAATTACATGTTTTGGGAAAGGAGCATGAAGGTTTTCCTCATCCAATCACTTATGACACGTTTTCTAAGCGGAGTGCAATTTCCAGTTAAAGCATGCCCTTTCTTTTTTTTCTTTTTCTTTTTTTTAAATGTTTATAAATTAAAATGCAGTTTATGAGATGGACTGCATGATATGCTGAATGTTGGGCACTTCTGAGAAACACCACCCGGTTTTCAGCGACTTGAGAAAAAAAAAAAGCTCTCACAGTTATCAGTCCCATCAGATGCTCGATGATTTATAGCGACGTGCACAGCACACACGGCCCTCATGTTGACGTTTGCTTTACTGTAAACTGCAAAGAAAAAAAAGGAAAGTGGAGGGGGCGGGGCATCATTTTATTCCGAACAGGTTCGTGCTAAGATGCAATGTTGTCATATTTGGTGAGTTGGAGGCATTCAAATAAACTTGAGTTAGAGATAAGACTTCTTTTTTTTTTTTTTTCTGAGCACACCAATGTACACCAATGTTTGATTATGTCACATTCACCATCAAATTTGAAAACACAGCGATACACTCGGGACGGAAATCAATTTCAAACAGTTGCTTGGAGGCATTTTTGCAGCTCTGTTTGTGCATGGAACTTCAAAAATGTGTGTGTGTGGGGGGGGGGGGGGGGGAGCACATTTTAGTGGTCTATGTGTAACGTAAAGCTTTGCAAATGAAACAATATTGCTACATTTACCCTTAAAACGTGAACGCTCAGTTTTACTAAACCCATTTCAACCGCAATGCCAAATGTTTTTGAAAATCTGGCGTTTGTTTGAAAATCAATAACGGCACGCTGTGGAGAGATGAAAGAAAGATAGTTCCACTACCGTCAGAAGGTGAGCGGGGGGTGCACGTCTTTACAGTTTTTCTTGGAAGATGTCGATTCATCCATCCATCCATTTTCCATACAGCTTGTCTTCATTAGGGTCACAGGTGAGCTGGAGCCTATTCCAGCTGACATTGGACAAGAAGCAGCTTTAGATAGATAGATAGATAGATAGATAGATAGATAGATAGATAGATAGATAGATAGATAGATAGATAGATAGATAGATAGATAGATAGATAGATAGATAGATAGATAGATAGATAGATAGATAGACTGCTAGCTAGCTAGTCAGATAGCCAGATAGCTAGCTAGCCAGCCAGATAGCCAGCCAGCTAGCTAGCTAGCTAGCCAGCTAGCCGGATGGATGGATGGATGGATGGATGGATGGATGGATAGATAGATAGATAGATAGATAGATAGATAGATAGATAGATAGATAGATAGATAGATAGATAGATAGATTAAGCCTTAATATTTATGACTTAAATGCTGTTCAAACATAAAACAAAATTTGAGTTTAAATTTTGTTTTTTTAAATTGCAACATCGGACTTATTAATCGTATTGGGGTTAATCGGTATCGAATTGTGACCTATGAATCGTGATGTGAATCGAATTGTCAGGTACTAGGCAATTCACACCTCATATACACATACTTTAAATATATATATATATATATATATATATATATATATATATATATATATATATATATTTATATATATAAATAATTTTTTTATGTTTTAACTTGTGCGAAAATGGTTAACATGATATGAGTGAAATCCCTTTTCTATGGCAGGCATCCATAGTCCCTCCCATGTTGCAGCCACCTACAGTTGTTTTTTTTTGTGTGTGTGTGTGCAGATATCAGACTTGTTATCTTGTGGAGTTCGAACTTGACACTTATAGGGGCTGTGGGCATGTTTATAGTCCCGACCTCAGATTGAACGAGTGGAACTGCCTGCCTGCCAGTCACGCACAAATATCTTTGGAGTGCCAGTTTCACGCCGAATGCCATCAATTCAACTTTTATCAGTTAATTTGTTTAATAGGCCTCCTCACATTTCACGTGGAAATATTTCTCTGGCCCTCGGCCAGCCAAACTCCGCCGTTGCACGACAAGAGCCGACAGTCAGCAAAATATTGCATGTTTAATGAGCGTTGCAGTTCCACTGAAAGGGATGAGTTATCATTTTTCTAACATTATTTATTATATGGGCTTTGTTATATAATTTTTTTTCTCATTTTCAGTTCCTGTCAGACGGTCTGTCTGCGATAACCGACTCACATAAACGTTTGCATGGAGAGCTATTATGCAAAGAGACAATTATCTTTTTTTTTTTGTGAATGCACATGCAAATATTTGACGTGGCTGAACGTCCCGTCAGGTGATTCAGGTGAACGGCGGGCCAAGTGAAGCTATCTCAAGCATCTCAAAAGGAACCGTGACTAACTTGGACCATCTGCACTGTTAGTGAGCTGGCAACCAGGAAATAAGAGCATGCGGGAGAAGATCATCGGCCGTGTGCGTTTTCTGTCAATGTTAACACAACCTTCAAAATAATATAATACAGAAGAATCTCAATTTTTCGTCCATTAGAGTTGATTGTTTGTTAAATGTAGCTACAGTCAAACCTCAGTTTTTGAACATAATCCGTTCCAGAGGCTGTTCTAAAAGCGATTTGTTCGAAATCCAAAACAAATTTTCCCATTATAATGAATGTAAATAATTTTAATCCGTTCCAAGTCTAAAAAAACTTTTTCCAAGTTTTTTTTTTTACTATTTTACACCATAAACTGTACTGTATACTGTTTACCATAGACACTGTTTTATTTAGATATCCTTGATTTGATTTTGATTTGATTTATTGTATATATAAACATACAAACAAACAGCAGAGAAACAAAAGTTTAAAAAGAAAAGAAGAAAGAAAGAAAAAAAAACTCATCATAGTTTATCCTATCTAAAATGATGAAAAAAAACAAAACCAAAATGCAAACATTTCTTTTTTTAAAATCAATAGTTTTGCACACTACTTTCCTCTTTTCTTCACTAGCTTTACCACTTGCACTTGCTTTCTTTGGACCCATGATTAGGGGCTAATACACGATGCAAAACTTAAAAAAAAATAATAATAATATTTGCGTAAATAACAATGAACAGGTCTACTTTTTTTTTTTTTTTATACTCGTTTCTTAGTTCAAAGTTCATATGGCTCTGTAAGAAACAACAGCGTTTCGTCTACTATTTACAGTATGACTCAGAACACCATCAAAATATTTCATTCCCAATTTCCTTTCCTTCACGTCAAAGCGCGGGCGCTGTTACGAGCCGCAAGTGCCCCGATTCCAGCAAGCACGTGTTTAGCAACGCTGGCTTCTGCTTCCAAGCGGACGAGTTACACCAGCAGGCTTTACTTTAAGGATGCGAGCGTGAAAGATCCCGGAATGTTGGATGTTCTGCCCACAAGAGAACAAGACTGCACAGGTCGCACCAGTTTGACAGCTTAACACGGGCCGAGGCGCCACCAAATGGACTCCGACGGGTTCGGTCTCGACCCGACTGCAGATTCTGACGTAGATCAAAACGCTTGTACATCATTTACTCAAGATTTGGCATGCACAAACGGGAGCTCTTAAATAAAGTCAATTTTACACTCAACAAATATAGCATTGTTAGCATTACTAGTATAAAACGTAATGATGATACTATCAATAACCATCAGTGTAGAAATCAATTATGCATAACTTGTAGACATACAATACATCTTTAAAAATCATTGTTTATATACAAGGTAGTGAAATTAAATGATTTATTTGATTTTAAAGGGATACCTTAGTTATTTAGTCCATTTTTGGCAGTCAAACATTAATATTTTGCCTATAATAAATTTGATATTTTCATTATTTTTCATGTTGAATCATGTATTTTTCATGTATTCATTTCAATGAATGTGAACAGTAAATTTCAACAAAACCGTAAGATACACAAAAAAATGGCCTTTAACTCATTTGCTCCCAATAACGTGTAAATACGTTTTTTTTTTATGTTTTAAGTGTCCCAAAGACGTATTTATACGTTTTTTTTAATGCTACAGAAGGCTTTGATGCAGCCACTCAACTGCAAAGAACGGTTGCAGAAATGGTAGTTATTACACAAACGGCCAGCAGGTGGCAGCAGAGCAAAGGAGATCAACCAAGGCCATGTAGAAAAAAAGCGCAATTACTTACAATTTTAAATAGATTTGTGAAAACTGATGAAACTTTGCTCGCTTCTAATGCTAATTGCTGCAAAACAGAAACAGGTAGAAACATAATTTTTCTTTTTTTCTTTTTTTTTTCTCCCATGTCACTTTTGGGGCTCCGTATTTTTACGTTGCACTCACTTCACGTTATTGACTTGACTTGTCTGAATTCTGAAATGAAATTAGCGACCGTGTGTTTATTCGTGTCTGTGTGTGCAGCTGGCTTACGCTACAGTCATTTATACAAAGACACCTGGTTGTCTCGGAGCACGTAATTCTTTGTGCGTACGGTCGCGTGTATATATTTTGACAGCTGGGTCCGAGCGGGCCGCACCGTGTCCTCAGACGGTCCCATAGAAAGCGTAACCTTTTGACCTCGCACTTCAATCTCCGCAACACAACTAGCAGACACTCACTGCTCTTAATTTGGCTGCAACTTCACCGGGCCAAGGTAAGAAAGTATACAACAGCTCAATTTAAAGGCACGTGCGCCATGGAAGGACAAAGCTGTGGAAACTGAAGGCGTTTTGTTGTAACTTGTGGTCAAACGAAAGCTATCATTTTAGGTGTCCTCAATTAGATTGACAGACTTCTGCTGGAACTTCTAGAAGCTCTTAAAACATACAGTTGTAAAGATAGAGAAGGACTAAAACAAACAAAAAAGATCCCAATGGAGGGTTTAATAAGAATTTTTTATTTTTTTTTAGAAATTATTTTGACATTTATCAGTACCTAGACATTACCTTGGAGTGGTAAAAAAAAATTATAATAAATTAAAAAAATAAAAATAAAATGACTTTATAATGTGCATTTCATACACAACGAAACTCAATATGCTTCACATACTGTAATTAAAAGTACAACATTTAAAAGCAGTTATAGATACAGGGTGACACAAAAAAAAAACAGGAACTTTTTAACAATCCGATTAAACCAAGAGTGATGGAAGAAAAAATATTTTAGTCTTAGTGATTGAAACCTTAAAACATGCCCTGCATTTAGAGCAAAGTAAAGAAATAGAAACAGCTTTTATTCGCACTCAGCTTTCAGCATTCCCACGCAATTTCTCCAGAAATTGCACTTTGTCAATTTTCTAAGGTATTTATTTATTTATTTTCTACTTGAATCAACTTTTCCCTTATTAATTTCTCTCACAATCCTTTTAGTGTCCATTTAACATTTTGACTGGCATACAAGTGTAACAACTGACTTATTTTGAAATGCGGAAGTGTTGCGGTCATAACTGAAAATGTTGGATTGTGTTGAGAATGTTGTAGGTTAGTTTCAAATGTTCAGACATAACCGAGCGTGCCTTGAGGCAGGTGCACACAGGAGAGAGTCTTCATGTGGTTTGGTTTTAAAGTAATGCAAATCCACCCATTTTGGTTTGGCTTGTGGTGGCCAGCAAAAAAAAATGATCCGGTTCACCGTTTATTAAAAATACTCAAAACAGATTGTATCGTCATATTTCAGTGCCATTTGCTTCCGCAAGCTGAGTGAGCCGCATCGACGAAATATTTCTTTACAATCACAGTGATGCTGTGCCTGTGGCACAAAAAAAAAATGCTGAATAACCAGCTGTATTTTTTTTTCTTTTTTTCTTTTTTTTTTTTCTTTTCTTTCTTTTTTTCTTTAAGAGCTCAGAATTGTTCATTCGGTAGTCTTACCGATTCAACGTCTTATCATCATTGCTCTTTTTTTTTTTTTTGTGTGCGTGCGTTTGCGTGTGTGCGTTTGCGTGCGTGCGTTTGCGTGCGTGCGTGCAAATACGTATAAATTTATACTCATTAATTCACCTAAAGCCTTATAAATATCCCATTACCCTTCGCCTTAACCTGGTACTTCAGAATCTTGCCAGAGTCGTGAAGTTTAAATGGTCAGGAGACCAGAGAAAAGGTCAAAAAAAAAATAAAGAGAAAAGAAAGATAAATCAAAGTGAAATCCATCACCGACCAAACACTTCCTGCCTTCCCCATGATTACAAAATCAAAGTCTTACGCCAACCCCGGAAGCCTCTAAATTCCAGCAAATTTAGCGAGATCTCAAGAGACCAGAGGAAAAACTAAAGAGAGGAAGGAGGGAAGGATCGATAAGGCAGAGTGAGATCCATAGAAGCCAGTACATCCAATCCATCAAAGTGAAATCCAGCACCAACAAAACCCCTCCTGCGTGGTTACAAAACCAGCTGTATTTTTAACGCAAGTCCTTCCACTGCCCGTACGTGTCTGCGAACGAGTGAGAATACGCGCATTGTTGATCACATTCCTGGTGCGTGTAAGGGAAGCAAGCAAGGGAAACTTAAGCCTTAGCGCGGCTGTAAGCTCGCTGTTTTCCACAGGCTGGTCCCAGACAGAAAATTGGGGGAATGGGGTGGGGGAGGGGGTCTAAATTGCACTCGCTGAGAGAAGAGAACGCCGCATTTGTCTCCTGCAGTGTGAGAGTGTGTGAGTGTGTGTTCGGCATGTGTACAGTAACGGAGTGTGTGTTGGGCCGCGTGGCGAATGTTTTCTTCTCTGACTTGGCCCACTGTGGGCTCGAGCCGCCTCGCAGTGACAAGCTGTTTAAGGGTTATTATTGATTCTATCTAGACTAAACGGGTTTCACTGTTCAGTGAAACGTAAACACGAGACACACTGGTTCTGTGTGCGTTCGGGAGGGCGCGAATGCGCGACTGTGAGCGTATTAAGATGTACGATTTAAGGTGAGGATAGAGGGACACATGGAGTTAGAATGTTTCGCAACCTTTCTTGACCTTTAAACATATCGAGTCTTCGTGCTCTGACAACAAAATAGTGATTAGAAATTAGGGGTGTCAGGCGATTCAAATTTTTAATGGTAATTAATCACATGACTTCAATAGTTAACTCGCGATTAATCGCAAATGTTATATATGTTCTAAATGTACAATAAAATGCACAATCAATTATTTTTCTGCGTTTTTATATACTTAACATAAAAGTGGGGAAAAAAATACATTTATAACAACTCATAAAATTGAGTTAACATTAACTCATTCACTCTCCGCCATTTTCACAGAAGCAATCCCGTTCTCTCCCGGCTGTTTTACTGGATTTTGACTGATTTTGTAAAAAAAAAAAAAAAAAAAAAAAAAACTAAGTTTCTATCTGTTTCCGTTTTGCAGCAATTAGCATTAGAAGGGAGCTAAGTTTCATCAGTTTTCACAAATCTATTTAAAATTCTAAGTAATTTAGCTTTTTTTCTACATGGCCCTGGTTGATCTCGTTTGCTCTGCTGCCACCTGCTGGCCGTTTGTGTAAAAACTACCATTTCTGCAGCCATTCTTTGCAGTTGAGAGGCTGCATCAAAGCCTTCTGTATGCTCTAGCATTTAAAAAAAAAAAAAAAAAAAAAAAAGTATAAATACATCTTTGGGACACTTAAAACATTTTTTAAAAAACGTATTTATACGTTATTGGGAGCAAATGAGTTAAAGAGATGTACTGTACTGTAAAAAACGAGTATGGCATTATTGCATTTGTAAGAAGGGATGTAATGATATCCAAACATCATGATACGATGTTATCACGATATGAAGGTCACAATACGATAATTATCATGATATTGTGGGGTGGGGGGTTGGCAATATTTAAAAAAGATCACAATATTGTACTTTTGTACATAACCGCAATGCATATAAAGCACCTACAATCTCTAATAATAATATTGAGGCACACATTGATCGCTTCACAAGCAAATTCGGTTCCCCCTTCATCTTACAATTAGCAAAGATTTTAAACATAAAAGGCCAAAACATCCCTCATGAAAATTAAATTGCACTAATAAACTAGCCACTAGATGGTGCTAGAACTGCACAAATGGAAATCAACCTGACTTTTTTTTTTTTTTTTAACAGATGTGTTCCTTTTAAATATTGTGAACATGACGACGACAATATTGCGGCAGTTTTCATATCACAATATCACGATGTTGCCCTTATCGTTACATCCCTATTCGTAAGACGGTGTTGACAGCTCAGTGCATTTTCCTTTTCATATTAAGAGCTATTTGATATTTAACATGGAGCAACTGGTGAAATTCTGCACATTTTTTTTAAATTGTAAAATACAACTTGGACCCCAGTCGGAAAACGCACCGCATTACATAACGGACCCCAATTCACATGATTGTACATATGGCACTTTCGCTACCACAACTCGAACCCTGCTCTTTAGAGGCTTTTCTTAGTGGGACCTGATCAGTGCCAAAACAACAACAACAAAAAACTGTGCGTGCTTGTGTACGCGTGTACTCGTTACTAGCCATGTTATTGCATAGTGCCGCTGTGTGACGGCCAAAACAAATAAGCCTAATGAGAAGCAACACTTGGGACAGAGAGTGAGAAAGAGAAATGGCGGCAAAAAAAAACACACACACAAAAAAAACGAGCAAGCTAAACACACTGAGCCGGCTGTTTGTCGCACGTGGGCTTAAAGGATCCACTGTTCACTTCTGTCCTATAGCATGACCGTCACCTTCATCGGCCTGCCCTCTTTCCTGTCCCAGACTTTTACCCCTCTTATTCACTGCGGGTCCAAGTAGTGGGTGAGGGGTTGAACGAGGTGACTGGCAGCAATTAGAGATCGATTTGTGTGCTGGTATCATGAAAACAAGTTCTTTATTAGAGGCATACGTTTGATGCCAGATGAGAAAATGAGCTTGCTACATGGTGAACTAGCCAAGGATCGATCTATTCGATACCCACTACTCAGAACAGTCGATCTTTGAGGGCTTTTCAAGGTTATTTTTCGTCAATGATCAATTCTTGGGCTTTATTCATACTGCAGGAAAATCTTGAGTTGTTATCGAGTAAACTAGGATGGCCAGACGTCCCATTTTAGCCGTCACCGTCCGGATTTCGGCGAATTTCGCCAACCTCATTGTTTTGTACCGCAATTGCGCACGCCCCATCCTGACATCCCGTAATTTTTGCCGTGTGGATGTCAGTCACGCAGTTGTCATAGCGATTCATACGATAAACCAATTAACTCATTCACTCCCAGCCATTTTCACTGAACCAACCCCCTTTGCTCCCAGCTGTTATACTGTATTTTAACTGATTTTACAAGGCCCACAGAATATTGTGTTCTATTGCTATCAAAACATGGAACCTACAAAAAGAAACAAACAGTCTTTTCTTTCATTTGTGTCTGTTTCCGTTTTATAGCAATTAGCATTAGAATGCAGATTTCAGGTTTCATTGATATTCACATTCCAGGTGAAAACACTTATCAAAAAAAGCTTGCTGCAACATAGCCCCGGCTGATCCCACTCTGCCGCCACCTGCTGGCCATTTTTTTGTAGTAACTACCATTGTTTTAAGCCACCTCTTCATGTCAGAAGCTGCCCCAAAGCCTTCTGTATGCTCTTGCATTTAAATAAAAATAAAAATAAATAAAAAATAAAAATTTAAAATTAAAAAAACGTATAAATACGTTTTTGGGAGTGAATGGGTTAAAAGGAAATTTAACTGTCAAGTTCCTTTCTATTTACTTCCAAATTCACGTTTGTGTTCTCGTTCACATCTAACCTAAGCTGGCAATAGAAGTCATTTGGTCGGGAGAATGGCGGGACATTCTGTACAATAATTAGAGCTGATTGGACGATGTGTCATTCTACACGTTTGTTTTAACCAGTCACCAACCAATCGTGTTGGTTCTTGCCGAAGTGGGGGCACGAACATCTGACCAGCTAGAAATGCACGAAGCGCCTCTCGCTGTTCAACATTCAACAACGCTGAGTCATATCTGAGAGAACAGAATTAATTGTAGCGTCCATTCGTCCATGTTGGGTTTGTTTGTTATCCCCTGTGTGGGCGCTGGCTTCCTGGTTTCGTCACAGTTGCATATCCCGCCCCCCCCCCCAAACACAATGTCGCTCTGTGATTGGTCCAAAACCACCAGTGGTTCGGGAACGGCGGTTATCAGCCTGAGTGGTACACGATGTATTCTCCGGAGTTTGTGAACTCACAAATACCGCGAGAATTCATCTCTCGAGAGCAAGGTGACATCTAATCCGTTGCAGGACGGACTTACGTAGCAGCGTGGACTTGCGTATGAACGGTCTGTCAATGCCGCTTACTCACCGTCGGGAGAAGTGGGATTCACGAGTTCAAGGGGGCGTTCCCATTCTTTAATAAATGCTTAGTTTTAGTTTAGTTAGTTTCAGTATTAGTTTTAGTTTTTAGGTTTTTTGGTTGTTGTTTTTTTTATGTGTATTACTTTAAAAAAAAAACACCATGGGTGCAACGTTATTATTCTGGTTTATATCAAAATAAATTGACTTTAAATCACATTTAAAATCATCCCCAAAGTCTCATGCATTAAATTAATTACCAAAGACTAAAACGAAGGACATTTTTGCTATAATTATAGTCAGTTTTATTTTTAGTTAGTTTTGTAAACATAAAATGTATTTTCAGTTAGTTTTCTTTTTTTTTTTTAAAGCATCTTCATTTTTATTTTATTTCCTTAACAAAATTGTAGTTTTGAATTTTAGTTTTTTCGTTTGTTTTAGTTAACTAAAATAAACTTTAATCGCACCTGTGTTTTTCGACGCCCTCCCTTTCTTACTTTGACCATCTCCAAACATTTTTCTTTTTATTTTATTTGAACTGAGTCAAATGCTATTTTTAGCATATGTCGCGGGCCACTAAAAAAAAATGGACGGCGGGCCGCAAATGGCCCCCGGGCCGTAGTTTGGAAATCGATCCTCTAAAGGGAATGGCATCGCTGTCATTGCCGTATAGTGTACAGTAAGCATACGTTTATGCATGTGGTTCCGTCCAGTTATTTTAGGCACAGTCACCATTGGTCATTTATTTTTAGTCCAGAACGACTTAGATCCACGTAAATGCCTCTGGGGGATTTGTACACACCGCAATTGCATCGGAGTATGAATGGTGCGTGTGTCTGTTTTGGTGGCGGATTGGCGAGCAGAGTCGGAGATTGTGGTGAGTTTGTGTGTTCAGGGCCGCTGGTGTGAAAGAGCAGTCAGAGCTGGGTGTCGTCCCCCCCCCCCCCCCCCCCCCACGGCAGCGAGAGTTTAATTTAGAAGGATAAAGCTCCTAACTCACACGCTGCCATCCCCGTCCCCGTCTCGGCGCAACTCATCCCTCCCCTCACCAGAATGTCTTCGACCACTTCCCCCTTTCCATCAAATCATCGCTCCACTTTCTCATCGCCTTCCCTGAAGCCCGAACAACGAACAGTAGATACGACTCATAGGTCACATCTGCAGAAAGTAATGAGAATTTAAACAAGAAAGTGTCGGTCTCATTTCTGACAGCAGTAGACATATCTGCACTGCAAAAGTAAGCACCTGTGGCTTGTAAGCTTAAGTACCACTGCAGACCTCCTGACTACCAGGAGAAAAAAAAAATATTATGTTTATTTTGATATTCCCCAATCTTTGTGAAGTAACTGGAGTACTGCAAAAGAAATTTTTGAGAAAAAAAAAAAATATATATATTTTTAAGCTACGGTGTGTCCACTACAGAGGACATTTTTTAAAACTTAAATGCTAGGCTCAAATACAGTTAAAATAATTAAAACAATACTTTAACTCTTTCATTCCCAGCCATTTTCACAGAAGCAAACCCTTTTGCTCCTGTCTGTTTTACTGGATTTTGACTGACTTTGCAAGGTCCGCAGAATGTTCCGTTCTATTGCTATAAAAACATATCCGTTTCCATTTTGCAGCAATTAGCATTAGAATAGTTTCATCATTATTCACAAACATGTTGAAAACACTGGCAAAAAGAGCTTGTTGCAAATGGCCCTGGCTGATCTCTTATACTCTTCTGCCACCTGTTGGCCGTTTTTTGCAATAACTACCATTGCTTTAAATGACCTCTTCATGTCAGAAGCTCTATCTTTATGTTTTGGCATTTAAAAAAAAACAAAAAAAAAACTGAAAAACACAAATATATTTTTGGGCGTGAAGAACAAAGTATTGAAAAACGTATTTATACGTCTTTGGGTTTGAATGAGTTAATGTGTTCTTAAGAGTCTGATAGAACATGTGCTAACAACATTTAAAGCCTAAATGTGTTCAATAAAAAGTGTTATACACTTACTTTTCCTCTTTCCTAAAAAGTGCTTGCACTGAGGGATGCCATTTTCTTTTATGATGCAATCAAATGTAGCAAAGCCCCACCCCTACACATTTGGTATCATTGGAAAGCTCCGAATGTCCTCTATAGAGCACAAAAGGAGTTAATTCAATCGTATTCACTGGATGGGAGATATTTAGGTTTAAAAAAAAGTCCACTACAGAGGACAAATTTGAATTGCTGGTAGTCAGGAGGATACGCTAGTTCGCTTCCAGACAATTGTTGGTCTCGGCTTAAGCTAAGCTAATTAATTTTGAAATAAATGAAGTGTCCGGTGAATGTAAATTGTCTATTTCCCAGGTGAATACTCTCAACTCCGAAAGCTCCAGGAAGAATTGAATTGGAATAATGAGCATTGATGTACTTTATTCTTGGAAAAGTGACATCATTCCAAAGTTTTGCCCTCAAGTTGCACAAATGCAGATATGTATCATGCCAGTGTCAATATGTTACGATCTGAGCACGTCTCATCCAAATGTGGATAAAATCTGATTGATATCTGCTAATTCAAGTGCAATGTAAACAATCCGTCAACGCAAGCTTTACGTTATGGAAATACACCGACTGGCAGGGCTGGACTGACACATTTTGACATAGGCCCACCGGGATATGGTAAATTGAATGATGGGTTTCCCCCTCTAAATTGTGGGTAAGTCTCTTGGGGTAAATTGGAGGAAAATAATGAATTAAGGCGCCGGCCCACCGGGCATCTGTCCTGTATGCCACATGGCCAGTCCAGCCCTGCCGACTGCTGATGTAAATACTAGAGCTTGGACTCATAGCCTAAATCCCCATTTACAGTATTTTCCGCACTATAAGGCGCACTTAAAAGCCTTCAATTTTTTCGAAAGCTGACCATGCGCCTTATAATCCAGTGCGCCTTATATATGGATCAGTTTTGAGCCGCAACAGGTCTCGCTGTCAAGATGCTATCGGTGACCCTGCACGATCGGCAGAAGATCCCGCCATCTTGGATCGCTAGCTAATACTAATACTTTACCTCAGAGAAAATAATAAAACAGCTGTTTATTCATTTTGGGAGTGAATGGAGTTGTCAGAAAGCTGGCTTGTAATCTATTAATAAAGTTTGACTGACCTATCTGACTGTTTTGTTGACATTCCCTTTAGCGCAGCACCATCTAATGGATGCATAACGTAAACCCAGCCTCTACTATAGCGCCTTATATATGGAAAAAGTTTGAAAATATGTCATTCATTGAAGGTGCGCCATATAATGCGGAAAATACGGTACTCTATAGAAATTAGACAAAACTTCGCCCAGCTACATGAGTGAAATAGTAGTCATAGACTGTTGGTAATGTGAATTGTACATTACTACAGTTTAATCATCCATGGGAGGGAAAAGAGGAGACAGTAGCTGTTTTGCTTAGTATCAATTTCTTGAAAAATATTCAAAAGATTATTTACACTGGTTTCATAGGATAGCGCCGTGGTATTTCAACATTGCTCTTCCCAGAAGCTGCTTGTCAATCAAACGCAGCGGTCGACACAGTGACGTCTCTCACTTTTGGGTTTTCTCACTGTGCGAGGCTTTCCTGGCCACAAAAACCTTCAATTACCCATGTTAGTTTGTGACTGAACTTTTCTCCATGCCCCATTTTTACGCCAACTGGATGTATTCACTCAATTCCTGAGATTTTATCAACTTGATCAAGTCTTTTCATCAAGGTCAAACAGGCAAACCTATTTATGTCATTAATACATCTATAAAATTTACTCTAACATATTTATATACCAGTACCTGCATCTGTAGACACTGCTCGAGAAAGTTCTGGCTTTTTGTTGATGCGAAATGCTGCGGGGGGGGGGAGTCGCTGGTTCGGACGGTTGTTGGCAATGTATTTTGCAGGATATGATTCCAAGGCAGCTCACTCTCCTGCAGTCAGAGGATAAATCCAGGTAAACCGTTGGTATGCTGCACCATAAATCCTATTGTGCTACAGCTCTGCCAGAGGGCACATATGCACACAGTCAGACTTCAACTGCAAAAAAATGTCAGCTAAGTTAGCGCTGGAAAAAAAGAAAAAAAAAAAAAAAACGTTTTTAGTTGTTCTGTGCCCAATAATGACTGTTTTTATTTCTGAAGTGATAATTACACTGTGGACCCCTGTTGCTGGTGTGAAACCCACCCAAGTGTACACACTAAAAACACTGCACGTGGACTTTATATGTACGTGTGTGTGTGTGGGTGTGTGTGTGTGTGTGTGTGTGTGTATGTGCATGCGAGCATTTATGTGGAATAAAACAATCTGCACTTCAATCATGAAATTAAAGGAAGGACAAAACAACGTGCAAAAACTAAATGAATAAAAAGAACACTCAAACCTGTGTAATTTAAGTACTGTATTTTCCCCCAACGTTAACATACATAACTTACAATATACAGCTAACATTTTACAGCTTAATAAATTTCACATGGATAAACACTGAACATAATGCTAGCTAGAAGATACATATGTGTACATACATTCCAAATATACATTGTGTATTGTATTCAGCACAAGCAGAAATTGTCCTTAAATCCGTTTTTTTTTCCCCTGTAATGTCTAATTAAAAAAAATATATATAAATCTTGAGTTCGTTAATGAATGCAAAAAACAATGCAGTATTTCCCATAAATTTAAACTGATGTTATGTATGTAGAATTTCGCCAATATGATAAATAAGTTATTCAAAAACATACTTGCTTTATTTTTCCTCTTTTTTTCCCAGCAAGACTATACTCGACCAGAAAGATTTTACAGGTGTGCTTTGCAACAATTAATTAAACTGCGGATATCAGGTTCAGATGACGTCACAAGACTAACCTCAGCGTGGACTATTATGCGATGCTGACATCTTGTGGTCAAAATCAGGTAAACATTTATCAAACGAGCACACGTTCAGGAGATACTGTAGTTCATATTTTGATATTCAAATTATTTTTATCTAAGTTGAGTTCTGTGTGTGTTATCATTAGTGAAGAAAAATACCAGATACGTACAGTGGAGTTTGGCAATTTAGTGAACTATTTTTCATTACGTCCTCCACCACTGATAATTAAAGCCTCGTGGAAAATATTCGTTTCAGATTTTGTTTTCTTATATGAATTTTTCCTTTGTCTAAAGTCACGCGTGTTCGAATGTCTGATAAATAAAGTCAACATTGTGCGATGAGAAAATAAGCGGAACCTTTGCCTTGTGCTAAACCTCAAACTAGCCGGACTTGTTTATTTGCGACACCACCCTAACAGCTGTTCCTCATCCATCCATCCTTCCATCGTCCACTATCTGGCGTCAGTCTTTGGTTTCGTTCCAGCAACTCTCTGTGTACGTTTGCCTTTTCCTCGCCATGAAGTCAGTATATACGCGTCAATGTTTATCTTTTAGCCGTGTCCTATCACAGGCATCGCGTTGTCCAGTATTTGTGTACGTAATTGAATGCTAGCAGGCTAACGTTAGCAAACTTGAAAAATAGTGAATGCGCAAATGACGTTGCTGGCGTGAGACGTGTTTATGTTAAGTTAATTTGGTAAATATTTTCCAGCAACAAAAGATAAATTCGTCGTGTATAATTGTGTTTGACCAAATTACAAGCTAGTTGTTTTCATTTCGCTAATACGCGCTTATAATAACAATATTCGGCCTTGATGTTGCTTGAACAGAAAACGATCACAATGGAACCTGCTTGCCGGAAGGACAAGCCAAAGCTGAACACGACGCCCACCAGAGGGGACAGATCCAAACAGAAATCTGCACAGCAGGAGCTCAAACAGCGACAGAGGGCAGAGGTGACTCGGGTCACTGGATCTGTTTTTTTTTTTCATGTGATTATTATACTAACCAACTATTGTCTCTCATCTTCAGATTTATGCTTTGAACAAGGTGATGACTGAGCTTGAACATCGGCAGTTTGAGACCTTTTGTAAACAGATGCAGCAACAGGGAGAGTGAATCTTCTGTCTGTGCTGCCTTCAAGCAGTTTTTTTTTTTTTCTCCTGGATCAAACTGAGGCAGTGGTGGTCGCATTCTGAGCACTCATAAATTAGTGGATGCCACATCACCTACTACTTAGGCTTGAACAAATACTGTTTCCGGCGAAGTATTTACATGTGTTATTTTGTTCTTATTTTATGAAGTAATATACCGAAACGCATCACTGACAGTTTTAGGAGCAACTTCCAACGTTTCTGGTACAATGACGGGAGTATTTTTACATCACCTGATCAGTATTTGTTTAGCCGCTGTGTTGACATTTGAGTTTTGAGATGGATTCTCTATCCAAACACTCAATAAGCACCAAAACGAGACAATGTGGCGAACCTGTGACATCACGGGAAAACGGTCTGTTGCAGGGGGAAATAACACAAAACTAAGGCAAGGCTGGTCAGGTAAAAGTTTTCAAGACGTCAGAGGTTTTGGAGGCTCCTCCAAATTTTTTATGAAGGGAAATCCATCCAGGATCCCCCCCCTCCAACACATGCACACAATGGAAGACTTGAAGTTATACAGGGTGAGGTTTTCTATTGATTCAATCATCTTATGCTTCAGATACATATTTGGGATTAGTTAGCAGAGTACAATATTTTGTACACTGAAATATAGGTCTTTATTATTGTCATGAATTGGTTATTGTGAGCGAGTATGCTCATTTTTATGTAAAGTATTCTCTGAGCAGGAGACATTAAGTTGAGACACTTCCCATTGTAGCATAAACTGTACTTTCATTCATTTATTTTTATTTTTTTTACCTTGTGACTCAACCGTTACCAGGATAAAACACCCCATCCTCTGCATTTGAATGTTTCTTTTTTTTTTTTTTTTTTTTGTTGTAATGGTCTCAAACCATTTTTTGTGTGAATGACATTGTACTCTTGTGACAAATGGCTTTAAAAGAGTCATGAAAAACAATGATTATGCAACCACTGTTATGAAAGGTGCTGTATTCAATGCCGACTAACTTGTACCTGAGTTAGTGTATTAAACATGTTATATTTTGTTAAATAAATTCTTTTTTAAAAATCACAATCCGAGTTTGTTTATTGCGGTTTTAATTAAGTTAATCTTTTCACGTGATAGTAGTCAGTGGCTGTAACTGGCAAATCTGAGAGCCACAATAGCATGTAAAAATGTATTTGGCGGTGATTTTTATTGACAAAAATGTGTTGACTGAAATAGGCATATATGCAATTGACAAATTGCTTGACTTACCTAAAGGTGACTCCCATTATTTGAAACAAAGTATGTTTATGTGCATTTCTACACTACAGTTAACTATACTAATAAATGTCAATCCCCCAGGGTAAAGGCATTCTTAATGCCGAACAAAATGGATCCAATATCATCAGTATTGTGTACTTGACGTCAATAAATTCTACATTAATCTTGTCTAAACAAAGAGCTACTTCTGGGTTTCGAAAACTAATGAAAAAAGCAAAATTAAAAAAAAAACAGTGAACAAAATAACATTAAATGAAAATACTTTTTAAAAAAACAACAACAAAATACATTTTGTTTACAAAACTAACTAAAACGAACTATGGGGTATGTGCCGCGGAGGAGGCGGGACTTATATCAGCTGTGTTTCCGCTTCCGGTTTGCAACGCGTGGGCCTTGTGCCCCTCGGATACGCGTTCCCGAGGGGGGCGGCACTGATGTGTGAAACCCGGAAGTCTTGCAATCTACCCCATAAATATAGCGAAAATGTCCTTCATTTTAGTCTCTGGTAAATTAATATATGAGCCTTTGGGGATCATTTTAAATGTGATTTTAAGTATATTTATTTGAATATTAACCGGAATAAAGATGTTTGAAAGTGTGTCACACAGAAGTGATGTCATCTAGCAGCAGCCAATAGAAAAGCACCTTCAGATGACTTTGACCCCGGGCAATAAATTTGCCTGCTTTTTTTTTTCCATTTAACTCAGCTGTAATGCAACGCTCGGTAAGAAATGTGTTACTTTTTTCAGTTTACCATGGTGTTTATTAAATATTGCGCACAAGTAATACACATAAAAAAGCACAAAAAAACACACACACATAAAAAAAACTAATATTGAAACTAAAACTATGCATTTTTTTAATACCTAAAACTAATCAAAACTAAATTTTAATTTAAAAAAAATAACTAACTAAAATGAAAATTCTAAAATTTCAATTTTCGGAAAAACATCTAACCAGGTCCACAATTGTGATCATTTCATAAACTCAACTTGACAAAAACGACACATTTCATAATTTATTCAATCTACTTGTTAGTGGTCTGTTTGCACAGTACTTGGAACGACACACCGCACCGTTAAACCCCTTCAAAAACCGGAGCAGGTTTTTTTACCCACCTCGCCTGCAATATGCATGATACGGCAAAAAGTGGCCATCTTGAAACCATCTATCTCTCCATTTTGTTCCCCTCTGGCCTTACTACACTTGAACCGTAACAGAGCTCCCGGTAACCCGGACTCCAAACCAGCCCTCCCAGTACTTTGTGTCCTGCCCTCCGTGTTCAAAGGAGATGAACCGTAGACCGGGACCGTACTCGGAAAACGTGTGGCTGACCTGGAGGTGAGACACAAACACAACACTTGACTTCAACAAGCAAGCATGACTGCGGTCGCCGGTTTTTGTTTTGCGTCTCCGCTCACCTGCTTCCACGAACAGTCGTCACATTCTGGGTCAAGAGTGACGGGTTCGGGTCTGAACTCCTGCATGACCTCGTGGTTCTCGTCCAGCAGGCACACGGTTATTTGGTAGGTGCAGCCGCAGTCCTGCCTGCCGCAGTACCTGTCGGATTTGGTCAATATCAGTTTGCCGGTTCGAGGATGAGCGAAGTCACCTATTTTTTTTTATTTTTTTCTCACCAGTCTTCAACTGATACGACGGGTTGGGCGTCCAGCTGTTCACAAGTGAAACCTTCCTGGAATAAATCAATCACCTGTCTCTTCAGACACAGCCTAGCATGCAAAAAAAAAAAAAAAAATTATTTATCACTCAGATTGTTTTCTCAGCTCAGGATTTTCATCATGGATGCCCGTTTAAAATGCTCATTTAGGTCACACGTTATCATATGTGCTACATGACATTTTGAGCTCTCTATTTTACGAGTATAATATATATTTTTGTTTTCATTTAAAAGCATGATGTATTTGGTGATGTGTCAGACACATGCAATGCACTTATAATCCTTTAGAGGGCAGTAATTTTCCATCAGATGGCTTCCCACCAGTGAGAGGCCTGATTATCCATCCATCCATTTTCTTGACCGCTTATTCCTCACAAGGGTCGCGGGGGCTGCTGGCGCCTATCTCAGCTGGCTCTGGGCAGTAGGCGGGGGACACCCTGGACCGGTTGCCAACCAATCGCAGGGCACACAGAGACGAACAACCATCCACACTCACACGCACACCTAGGGACAATTCGGAGTGCCCAATTAACCTGCCATGCATGTCTTTGGAATGTGGGAGGAGACCGGAGTACCCGGAGAAGACCCACGCGGGCACGGGGAGAACATGCAAACTCCACCCAGGAAGGTCCGAGCCTGGACTCGAACCGGAGACCTCAGAACTGGGAAGCAGACGTGCTAACCACTCGACTACCGTGCCGCCCGAGAGGCCTGATTAACTTCTTCAAATGTTGAAGAGGTTAAGGAAAAAAAGTTGATTTTTATTTTTATTTTTATTTATTTATTTTTACTGAGACATTATAAACAGATAAATGTGAAATTACTTTTTTTTTTTTTTTAAATAAGTGTTTTTGTAAAACTGTCTGTGTATACAATTTGAAACAACAGGCATATAAGGTCATCAAACTCTATCAGTCAAGTGTTATTTTATTTATTTATTTTATTTTATTTATTATTATTATTATTTATTTATTTATTTATTATTATTATTTATTTATTTATTTATTTATTATTATTATTTATTATTTATTTATTTATTATGTTTTAGTTTGTTATGAAATCAAGGACGTTACGCATTGTATGTGAACGTATCAAATATGATACAAATCAAAAGTCATGTGAAAAAAAGTTTGTTCAAAATGACCAATAAAGCCTCCATTTTCAAAGAATCAGAATTTTAGGTCAATTATTTCATATTTCAGGCCTTATAAGGTTGAAATTGGAATTATTAACTCATTCAAACCCATAAACTTGTAAAAATGTTTTTAATACTTTGTCCTTCACTCCCAAAAACGGCCAGTAGGTGGCAGCAGAGTATGAGATCAGCCAGGGCCATGTTGCAACGAGCTCTTTTTTTTTCATTTTTTTTTCATTGTTTTCAGCAGGAATGTGAATATTAACGAAACTTCGCTATTTCTAATGCTAATTTCTGCAAAATGGAAAAAAAATACAAGTAGTAAATTCATTCACATGACATTCTATGTTATGGAACATTTGTTTGGAAATTGGACTTTGAAGTTGGAACGTGCATCATGGAACTAATGGTGTTCAACTATGAGCATTTGAAAACATTGCAGCTGTTGAATGCAACTCAAAGCAGAAATGCATGTGAAGGCAAATACGTCATTGACGCTCACTCGAAGGAGGTCACGAAGTATTTGATCACGGCCGCATCGCTGAAGTCATGTCCGCAGTCTCCCGGCATGTCCTCCACCATCCACTCGCTGCCGCCGTTCTCGGTCAGCTCCCAGAATTCCAGTTGCTCTGGGAAGGGAAAATTTCAGTATGACTTCATTCATTCGATATGTTTTTAACTCATTGACTGCCATTGACGGAAAAAGACGTCAAATAATGCATTTTTGCTGGGCTGGCAGTGAATGTGTTAAACACAATGTGCCAATATATTTTGTGATTATATTGCAGCATCCTTTTTTCTTTTTTTAAGGCAAATTTTGCTTAAAAATCCGTCAATTTTGGTTACATCTCATCTTAACTCATTGGCTGCGATTGACGGAAAAAGACGTCAAATAATGCATTTTTGCTGGGCTGGCAGTGAATGTGTTAAGCTAACGCCCACGAAATGTCGAATTTAACTCAGATCTAATCAGTCACAATTTCATTAGGACACGATACTGGTTCAGAAGACATGTCTCTGAACCTATTGTCAGTAAGTTGGTCACTCCGTTTTTGTTTCATGTAAGTAAGTGTTATAGTTTTGGAATTTTCATTTTAGTTAGCTTTTATTTTATAATTATTATTTTTTTTTAATTTAGTTAGTTTTAATTAGTTTTCAGGGTGGCTGTGTTAGTTTTTATTAGTTTTAGTTATTTAATAAATACTTAGTTTAATTTTAGTTTTAGCATTAGTTTTAGATTTTTTTAGAACGTGCATTACTTGTGCGCAATATTTAAAATAAATAAATAAATAAAAAACACCATGGTAGCGATGTCATCTGAAGGTGCTTTTCTATTGGCTGCTGCTCGATGACGTCACTCCTGTGACACACTTTCAGACGTCCTTTTTCACGGTTGATATCAAAATAAATCTATTGAAAATCACATTTAAAATCATCCACAAAGGCTCGTGCATTAAATTCATTGCCAAAGACTAAAACAAAGATTTATTTTTTTTTTGCTATAACTAAAGTTAGTTTTGCAAACATAAAATGTACTTTCGGTTAGTTTTTCGTTTTTAAAAAAAAAGCCTTTTCGTTTTTATTTTATTTCGTTCACGAAAATTGTTTTTTCAAATTATAGTTTTAGTTAACTAGAATAACCTTGCTCACAGTAAACAAACGCTAAGGATTTTGTATTATTAAATGCATAAAACTGAAGCAAAACAAGTCTCGAAACGTTATCAATCTGGCCGTTATTATCACAGAGTCCGATTGTGTACTTGTGTGTTGCTAGTTTCAATTGAAATGTAGTGACTGCAGTTATATTTATCTTATCAACTACGATGAAGTCATTGACATTTTTAAGTACTTGGGCAACTGGAGGATTCCGTTATAACTACTAACAATACACACACGCACAACATGAAGGAACAATATTTGGACAAAGGCCAGGGGGCGCTTTGGGTATTAGTGTGAAAAAGGCAAAATCTCATCCCCATTTTATAGCAGAAGGCAACTTACCTTCACCATTGGGATTCTTGATCAGATTAATGGCCATGATGACGACGTGCTAACCAGCGCCTGGACAGAATAAAAAAATAAATAAAAAATAAAAAAGTTTTTCATCATTGGTTGTACACCTTGTGAAATATATATATATATATATATATATATTATTTTTTTTAGAGAACTACCCCCAAATCAAAGCAAAATATTTTTGGTTGAGAAAATAATTGGAGTGCCATCATTGTCTGATTTATTAAATTTGGGAACTTCATTTCATTAATCTCATGAAACTTTTTGAAAAAAAAAAAAAATACTTAAAAAAAAACAAAAAAACAAAAAAAACTATAGATTTGGTGCACACAAAAATGATCACCATTAACTGTTCTCCTTTGGGGTTATAATAAAGATCTATTCTAAAAAAATAAATAACTCTTAATTTTAAATAAAGTTTTGAAATGATTGACAGATGATGCTCCGTGGCATATGACAGGCTGGGTCGAACCATTCTACTATATGGGGAGACTCAGTTTTTTCTTTTTTCTTTTTTTTTCTTCTTTTTTTTGAATAGTGTTTATTTTCTGAACTTACATTTTACTGAAGCACTTGCATAAATTAGTCATTATTTTTTAAAGCATTTTAAAATCTCTTGCTTAATGTCATGACTAGGGTCATGTAAGGGTCATGTAAGGGTTATGTTTGGGTCAAGTGTCTGTTTTGAACTGATGTAACCGGCATCTAGTTTCAACTGGTAATATGCGATGTGATGCCAGAAGCTATGTGATGTCAGGAATCTTTAATCTCTTTATCTGGTCAACAGCCAATCAGATAATCCCATGTCAGTCCTGTTATCCACATGTCTAGCCACAGCCAATCAGATCGATTCGCTGTCTATATAAGCCTATCTGAGAAGTGTGTGTTTTTTTTCGGATTATTACCTCTGTTCCTCTGTGCAACTCTCGTTGTTTCTCGTCTAGTCAAGTTTGTCCCACGCCTCTCGATGTGAATAAATAGTTGAAATCTTATTTGTATCTGCATTTTTGGGATCCAACCTCAGCGAATAACACTATTATGCACATAATTAACCGATTAGGAAAAGGAGGAGGGTGCAGTGGATCCAAAAAATGTTGAAGACTTTCTCATCACATTAAATGTCGAAAGAATTAACTAATGCGCTTCAAATTTTAAATTTGGATGGCAATAAAATGTTGATTAACTCATTTACTCCCAATAACGTATAAATACGTTTTTTTAATGTTCTAAGTGTCCCAAAGACGTATTTATACGTTTTTTTGTTGTTGTTGTTTTGTTAAGCTAGAGCATTCAGAAGGCTTTGATGCAGCCTCTCAACTGCAAAGAACGGTTGCAGAAATGGTAGTTATTACACAAACGGCCAGCAGGTGGCAGCAGAGCAAAGGAGATCAACCAGGGCCATCTACAAAAAAAGCTCAATTACTTACAATTTTAAATAGATCTGTGAAAACTGATGAAACTTAGCACTCTTCTAATGCTAATTGCTGCAAAACGGAAACAGATAGAAACATTTTTTTTTTCCTGATGAAAGAAGAGACTTTAATCATTCTTTTGATAGGCTCCATGCTTTTATAGCAATTGAACACAATATTCTGTGGGCCTTGCAAAATCAGTCAAAATCCAGTAAAACAGCCGGGAGCGAACGGGATTGCGAAATGTGAAAATGGCGGCGAGTGAATGAGTCAAAAAAGCCTTTTTAAAAAAAACATTTAAAAAAAAGTGATTAATCATGATAAATCAAAATTCTAAGATGTGATTAATCTGATGTAAAAAATAAATAAATAAATAAATCGTTTGACAGCTCAACTTAACACAACACTACATAACTACAAAAGTCAACATGGGCTATCTGGACACAATATTCGGTCCTGCATTGACGAAAAGCGCTAATGCCCGCTCTGCTGACTCACTGCACACACAAAAAAAACACATGGCGCAAAAAAAAAGCCTCCCTCTGAATAGGGAGCATCAACAGAGGATCAGTCAGTCGACTCATCAGGCTGACAGAATTGATATCAGTCAGCACAAAACCGTCGCGGATGACTCAGAGGCTGCATGAGTGACGTGTACATCCATTTGTTTTGGACTTGACATCAACATGACCACTTTTTGGAACCTTGTTGACAAAAGTCTCTTGCGCACACTCGCGTTCTCGCAGACTCAAAATAAGCAGCTGAGTCATCCACCCTTGCCCAATATGCACATATATAATAACACTGTACATGCATTCTAATGCACACTCCAAAAGTCGTCGATTTCTGTTTCAACTTGGTACTCACGGCTCCAAAGGACGAGTGTGGTGTTCCCGTCTGTTTCTCGGGACACTTGAGCTCCTCTGCAGTGAAAGCGTCGCGTCCCACTTGTGCCAGCTGGGCTTTTATTGCAAAAAGGGGGGGGGGGGGGGCAAGGAGGGAGCATGCATGCATGCGTGTAATTGTAGTGGAACTCAGCAGAAAACACACATGCACACCATCAGCACTTCAACAACTGATTAAAAAAAATAAAAATAAAAAATGATGGAAGCTAACATAAGTGTGGCATTGTTATCAATAATTACAAAGAGGTAACATCAACTAATCAAATAATAGAAAAAAATCTATATCGAATCCAACTGAACTCTTGTGAATCCAAATCGAATCGATTGAGGAAATTTGAACCGATGCCCAGCCCTACTACTTACGCAAAGTGAAAAAGTGTGCTGCGGTCTGACGAGTCCACATTTCACATTGTTTTTTGGAAATCACACAGCACACAGGGCGTTTTTCCCTCGACCCAAAATACGTCAATCTAGGATGGGGTATACAAAATGAGGCTTTATTCCGAGTCGACATAAACATCATCCATTATTACAATAGACAAAGTAACCTCCCAATATGGGAGAGGAAATGTTCAAGTTAAAACATTGCAGTTTGATCAGGATTGTCCTGCAGGCGGTATACAGTACAACAGTTCACATAACGACACCATGGCATAAATAACGACACCATTACTTGGTATGGAACGATTTCCTTTCAGTGACATCAAGAAGTACCAAGAGACTGAGACTTAAATTGCAAGCTGGACTGAGAGAGAGAGAAGAAATACCAGCGCATTAGTGCCCCTTTTGTTTGTGTTTCCTGGACTGAAACAGGCCTTTAAAGGACCAGTGTGGATCATTTGGTGAGCAGGAAAAAACAAAACAAAACAAGTAAATGCTTGTATCAGATACTGACAGTAACCTGGTTAACCAAATTATGAATGCAACATGAAGGATTACCTGATTTTTTGTTTTTTTGTTTTTTTGAAGACGCTGATGCATATACAATCTGCATCCATCCATCTTTGAAGCTGAATGTAATGGAAGCACAAAAGTCCAAATGGGTTCCATCCGAAGATTTTCCATATCACATGTTCATAATGTGATTGAACAAAAATGATACGTCTTCAACAGCAGTGCACCGTGAGCTGCACGCCCGCCTCATATGTAAACGCGGAAGTCCAGTGATCCAACAGCCATCGAGATGTCCTGCTCGTCTCGTTAAATAATTTAGGAATGTTGATCATATTTCCGTTGCTGTGCTCCATCGTGGATTTTAGGCTTCCGAGGATGCCTGCGGTCTGAGCTGGGCCTTCTCCATGGTGGTACCGTACGGGTCGGACCTTTTGAAGAAGCCCATCTGGAGGGATCATTCATGGAAACAAATGAACAGATTTGAGCGTTTGTATTTATTGACATTTAATTCTATTGATATATTTTTGTATTTATTTCCACATTTATTTTTATATTTTTATTTTTGGAATCTTCTCTTTATTTTGCTTTTATTTTTACTTGTATTTATTTATTTATTGATATATATATTGAATTCGATTTATATATTTATTTTTGTATGTATTTCCACATTTATTTTTATTTTTATTTTCTGAATCTCATCTCTATTTTGTATTTATTTTTACTTGTATTTATTTATTTATTGATATATTTTTTATTCTATGTATATATTTATTTTTGCATTTATTTCCACATTTATTTTTATATTATTTTTATTTGTTGAATCTCGTCTTTATTTTGTATTTATTTTTACTTGTATTTATTTATTTATTTATTGATATATATATATATATATTGAATTTGATTTATATATTTATTTTTGTATTTATTTCCACATTTATTTTTATATTTATTTTTATTTTCTGAATCTCGGCTTTATTTTGTATTTATTTTTACTTGTATTTATTTATTGAAATATACATAATTTTATTTATTTATTATTGTTTGTTTTTCCATTTTTATTTCCATTTCTATTTAGTTTTTTGTATTTAATTTTTGAATTATATTTTTATATCCATTTTTTATTCCACTTTTATTCTTTTTTTTTTTTTTAATTTTAGCAATTTTGGTCCTCCATAACAGTGTACTGTTTGTACAGTACATGCTTCAAAATTAAAAGTATATATATATATGGGGTTAAATTTGGATGTATTATAACTGAAACTCTTTAAAAAATATTCTATACACGCCAGTTAAGAGCAAATTATGCAACAGCGCAAATGAGATGCTCTTGAACGTCAACATTCATGCCCAGGAATGAATTATGAGAGCGTTTTTGTACCTTGTACAGCAGATATATGAGCAGTGCGAGCAAAAGCAGCCCAGCTAGAACGGCGAGGATGATGATCCACACCGGAACGGAGAACAGGTTGTCGGCTTTATTCCACAGCACTGACGTCACCACCTGAACAACACAACGCCACAACACTCGTTTAGTCAAAGTCGTTCGCAAGCAAAACGTCAACAAAAGAAGCTGGCTGACCTTTTTGGATCCCGATTGTTTGGATTTTGGAAGAATAGAATACGGCATCTTGTCCACGGTGAACTGAACAGAACACTCCAACACGTACTGTTTGTAGGCCCTCTGACAACAAGCAGAGAAGATGCGCATGTAAATATAACTTTCAATGAAGCTTCATGAAGCACATGCGATACCTTTTTTTTTTTTTTTTTTTTTTTACCTCCTCTAGATGGTGCCCTTGATTTAAAAATAAGGATAGTGCTTCATGAAGCTTCATCTCTCCATCACAAGTGTTGAGAAACTGAAGCTTCATGAAGCGCTTGCAATATTTTTTGACTCCCCTAGATGGCACTCTTGGTTTAATCACGCAGTGGATATTGAATCAAAAGGCCCAGGTCGAACTGTGGTTGTAAGGTTGCTGCGCCCTCTGTTGGTGAGTTTATTGGCAACGTTTCAATTATAGTTAGGCATGTTCATGGACACCTATTCTCCTTGTTAAGACCCACGCGAATCAACAGAGACAGGTCGCGACACGTTCAAGCTTTGCTACAAATTCTCATTTCTCAACGTGTGGTTAGCGGGTAGGCGCCTCAATGTAACATATATTAGTAATTCTATGTCATATATATTCATTTAAGTTAATGGTAGTTGTAATATTTTGTGGACTTTATGTATAGCTAAGTAGCCCAGCTATGTAGCATACAATCGCTCCTCTTTAATTTGTATTGTATTGTATTTGGTTTACAGAAGCCACACTCGCGTAAACCTCCGCACAATAAAACAACATAAAGAGGTCAGCTGGTCTGATTATTGCCTCACCTGGACAAGCTACGTTCTAACCGGACATACCGCAGCGGCGATCAACCTCGTGATTCATTTCTACCAGCAAATATTTTTCACGCCTCTTTAAAATAAATAACTGTTTTATTTTTTTTCCCAGGTGACTTTTAGAGTGAGTCTTTATTGTACAAAAAAAAAGTAAAACGATTTAAAAAAAAAAAAAAAAAAAAAAAAAACATCGAGTGATGATACGTTACATACGGGGTGAGGGCGCACACTCTCCACCAGAGGGCAGTATAAGTACTCTTTAGGTTTCCCTCGTCGATTGTTGACATGAAGGAATGTAATTCGGTTACCCTTGCATTGGAAATTGTCCTCACCTCGAGGAACGTCTCTGCCCAGAGTCTGGAGTGGACACTCAGGATGACGCTGGCGCCTCTCTCCAGCTGCCCGATGTTGCACTCGAGCCGCCAGCACTCCACAGTCGAGCACGTCTGAGGGAGCAGAACAGTCCAACATGTGGCATTCAAACAACACACTTTATGTATTCCGTCACATCATTGGATGATTTCGGTGGTTTCTCGTCACACGGGTGAATTATATTAAAATTATTATTATTATTAAAAAAAAAAAAAAAAAAAATCTTTTCTCTTTGGAGACCTCTTTAATGTGGTTGAACAACATAAAAGATGGGCAGTCTAAAAAACAGACGTCATGTGGGTTGCGCAACAAGCAGGCCAGTAAACCACCAAGATAATTAACGTCCTCTCATAATCACAGCAGACATCAGCCAATGTGGACCAGGACTCATTATATTCCCATTTCCTGTGTTAATTGCTACAAATTCAAATACTTCAGCACAGAAGCTTTGCACTCTTCTTCCCCTCTTGCAGTGGGGCTCAACTACACTGCAGTACTTTATACTTGTGTGAAAAAGACTTCATTAGGATTAAACAGCTCAAATGCAAGAAATTATAATTGTTTTTTTTAATTTTGTGATTAAAATTTGTAATCATGATTAATCACAAGACTTCAATAGTTAATCTAAGATTAATCGCAAATATATATATATAAAAAAAAACTTTCAAACTCTTATTAACATAAAAGCCGGGGGGAAAAAAATGTTAAAGAAATACAGCTGCATCTTTTAGTCATTGATAGTTTCATAACAATTCACAAAATTTTGTTAAAATTAAAAAAAAAAAGATGTAAAGAGATGTACTGTAAAAAAAAAAAAAAAAGTGTATTGATTTGTGAGGGCATATTTCTGCCACTAGATGGCATAATTGCATTTTTAAGATGTTGACAGCTCAGTACATTTTTCTTTTCATATTTTAAGAGCTATCTAATCTCAAACATGAAGTAACTTGTGAAATTCTGCACATTCTTAAAATTGTAGAATAAAACTTGACCCTAGTCTCCACAAATATATGCATTATTATTGCATTTATTACTGCTAAATTTTGACATGGCTGTGTTGCAAAAAAAAAAAAAATATATATATATATATATATATATATATATATATATATAATTTTTTTTAATCACCAAGTTTCCTTGTCCAGCCATGGGACCTTTGTCCTCCCTCTTGTGGATACGATGCCCCATGCTGGATTTCAGAGATGAGGGACTCAAAGCTGGAGACTGAAGCTGTGTGCACAAATAAATACATGAAGCGTCATTGGCAGAAACATGAATGGTCGACTGTACATACAGTGCAGTTGAAGGCCGAGCCATATATATATATATATATATATATTTTATATATATATTATTTTTTTTTTGCTTTTCAGTCTTGCCATTTCTCACCTTGAGTTTCAGAGCATTCAGGGTGTGTTTGGAGGAGCAGCTGAGTGGCCCCTCAGTGAGCACCTCCACGGGGTAGAGCAGGTCGTGGTTTTGAGACCTGAGAGGACATCTCACCTCTAATGTGGACTGACTGACAAGACTGGGGCCATTGTTGACCAGCTGAGAAGAAGAAAATCATTCGTAATCATCTAGATCATTATTGACATTTTGTATTCAGACTAGCCTAACAATCAAATACACTTACCTCCAAAAGTATTGGAAAAGTGATCATTTTACAATTCATTAACACATTCATTGCCAGACCAGAAAAAAAATGCATCTTTTGACGTCTTTTTCCGTCAATGGCAGTGAATGAGTTAAACATGGTAAAAATCAATGAAGCAATTATAAATTGTTGATATAATGTACAACAGGGGTGTCCAAACTTTTTCCTCTGAGGGCCACATACAGAAAAATAGAAAGCTGCAAGGGCCACTTTGATTTTTTTTTTAAAGTTATTTATTAACACATTCATTGCCAGACCAGAAAAAAATGCATCATTTGACGTCTTTTTCCGTCAATGGTAGTGAATGAGTTAATTTTGAGACGGAGTCCCACCGATTTTTTTTTTTTTTTTTTTTTGTGAGAACAGGCTGAAAATTGCGAGATACCTCATAGACCTGATGAAGCTCGGGGCCAACGTCCTGCTCGTCCGTCAGACTCTGACTAACACTCCAATTGGGGGGAGGGAGGAAGATTTTGTCTGGCCGGGAAACCCTGAAAGAGATGATGTCAAAGTTTAATGGCAGCCAGAGACAAGAGACAAAAGACACATATAAAGACGTCTCACCCCTGCAGAATGACGTCCGCCAGTGCGGCGACCTCCAACTCCAGCAGAACTACTTCACTCTCGGAGTTATTTGCATTTTTACTGCAAGACACATAAGCAGAGGGATATTTCAGAGAGTCACAGATATTCACTGCCTGATAAAACAAAGAATTGTGATACAGTGAACAAATCAAAAATGGAAATGTATGTGGGTCATTTTCATATAAATAACGGAAAATTAGAACATTTAGAAAAATAATTTTATTGTTGAAGTATTACATCCATCCATTTTCTGAACCGTTTGTTCCTCACAAGGGTCGCGGGGGTGCTGGAGCCTATCCCAGCTGGCTATTGGCAGCAGGCGGGGGACACCCTGAACCGGTTGCCAGCCAATCGCAGGGCACACGGAGACGAACAACCAAGCACACCTCAGGACAATTTGGAGCACCCAATTAACCTGCCTTGCATGTCTTTGGAATGTGGTAGGAGACCGGAGTACCCGGAAAAGACCCACGCGGGCGCGGGGAGAACATGCAAACTCCACCCAGGAAGGCCCGAGCCTGGACCCGATCTTGCGTCCTCAGAACTGGGAGGCGGACGTGCTAACGTATTTCAACAATTGTGATTTGTTTCTAGGAAGAAGAAAAAAATGCTATTTTCCCAACTTTTAATCCCAAATCTTTGCCTCTATGTGTCCCAATTTAGTTTCTGAAGATGCTAATTCAATTTTTTAGTATTGTAGGAAAATGATCTCATTTTGCCTTTTCAGGGAAAACTCTGGCGAATGCATCTTAGTGGGGTTCTTTTCCAAATGATCTGAGTTTGTCACTCAAGCTTAATTATGTTGAAAAAAAAAAAAAAGGGACCACCTACCTCCTTAATTGGAGCTCAAACTCTACAGTGTTACGAATGTCTGTGAGTCTGGGAACAGTAAACCGCAGACCTGCCCAAAACTAGGAACAAAATATATGTGATTAATTGAAAAGAGAAGATACCTTACGCTTTGCTATATTACATTAGCTCGTTACTGGACACCAGAAACTTCTACTTGGCCTGTAAAGTCAAAATAAATGCCTTCTAAATTTGACACACCAAAAAGAGTGTTGTCAACATCCTTGCCAAATTTGAATGACTTAAAAAACAAACAAACAAAAAACAGGCAAAAAATAAATAAATAATATGTGTAAATAACGCTTTTTTTTTCTTTTTTTTTTATGAACTAGGCCACATGAACGTTTGGTGTTTTGTTTTTTTTTATGGGGTCCACACAGTGTTATTTCTCTCTGCTTAATTGCCGTAATGCCGTAAAAGAAAACAAATCTCAAAGACGCTGGACGGTGTTGTGTGCAAAAATATGTTGAGAGTTCTTACACTGGTGCCCGGTTTCATGGGGTTTCCCAGATCGCAAATGAGGAAGCGGGTCTCGTTTTCGGCCTCATAGCTGCACGTGAGCTGAGTCAGACTCTGGAACGCACCCAAAAGACGGCGTCACTTTTCACTCATCAATTTTAGTGTTAGGGATGCCATAATGACCACACTGCAATAAATTGGTAAGATAAAAGTGAATTTAACCTATTTGAGGTGGAGCAAACATGTGAGACGACATCATGCATCACTTTTCTCACCGCATTGTTGCGCGTGATCCCGCTGTAGTCGGCCTCGCTGGGAAGCCGTACGTAGAGCTCAGCCTCGTACGCTCCGCCTTCTCCCTCGTTTTTGGCATGGAAGGTGAGGCTCAGGGAATTTTCGTCACCCAGGTAAACTTCTTTTCTGTCACTGGGTGAAAAAAAAACCTCATTAATTCCATATGATTCGCATTGTATTGATTTATTCTGCACGATACAGCAGTCATTGAATCGGTCTCAGTCACAATCTGCTTGAGTGGTTTACAACACACAGTTGTGATTGCTAAAAAAAAAAAATATTGGTACCTTCCTAAACAGGCAAAACTTCCCTCAGACCCTCCACATCCTGGTCACCACCTCTTCCAGCACCTTCTCTCATGTAGGTGCTATCAAACTGTGCACACTAAAGCCACCAGACATTCCAATAACCTCTTCCCTCTTTCCATCAGTTCTCCAAACTGTTGACTCAAAATTCCATAACTCACTGTACTTCCTTGACACCAGTTATTTCGTTCTTATCGGCTAACCATCTTGTTGCATCTGAGCACATGACACCACCAAAAAGTGGAACTCTTTGGTTGAGAATTAGCCTTGTGCTAAATGCTTCCTTTTTGAGTTAACGAGTCACATCCTTAAAAAGGGATACTTGACTCATTGAACAATTTTCAGCAGCGAAGTTAATGTTTCGTCCAGAATGAATTTGATAACTTCATTATTTTTCATGTACAATTAAGAGTACCTTTAAAAAGTAATTTTTCTACTTGCTGTCGACTGATGATGACAACATGATGAGGAAGTAGGTAACGGCCAATCATGGCTAACCTGTTTTCTGGGTTTGGTCAGTAAACTGAGCCATGATTGGCTGTTACCTACTTCTTCAGCACAGGTGATGTCATCATCAGTTGACAGCAAGTAGAAAGATAACTTTTTAATTGTACATGAAAAAATAATAAAGTTACCATTAATTATCGACAAAATATAAACTTTTTACTTCTGAAAATGGCTCAATGAGTCAAGTATCACTTTAACTCATTTGCTCCCAAAAACGTATGAATACGTTCTATTTTAAATGTTTTAAATGTCCCAGAGAATTATTTATATGTTGTTTCTTTTTTTTGGGGGGGGGGGTTATGCGAGAGCATACAGAAGGCTTTGTTGCAGCCTCTCAACTGCAGTGAATGGGTGAAAAAAAATGTAGTAATTACAAGAACGGCCAGCAGAGTATAAGAGATCAACCAGGGCCATGTTGAACACGAGCTGTTTCCCCACAATTCTAAACAGATTTTTGAATAATGACGAAATTTAGCTATATTCAAATGCTATTTGCTGTAAAACAGAAACAGATAGAAATATACTATTTTTTTCTGATGAAAGAAGGGATTATAATCTTTCTTTTGGTAGGTTCCATGTTTTTATAGCCAAAGAACACAATATTCTGTGGGCCTTGCAAAATCAGTGAAAAATCCAGTAAAACAGCTGAGAGCAAAAGGGGGTTGTTTCAGTCAAAATGGCTGCGAGCGAATGAGTTAAATAACCGCTGCATGCTCCTCCACTGTTGTTCATTTGAAGCCAGAACATGAAGAAGCAAAAGCAAAATTGTCCTGAAAAGCAGGGATCCAAAATCCTCATAATTGGTCTTTGTGAGACGCGATCCCCAAGAGAACACTCATATGCATAACCGTCCATGACCGGACCAGGGAAATGCCCCTCATCTGATCGTGGCGATTTGTCACAGGAAACTCACTCCACCTTCTCGAGCATGTTAACAGCGACTCCCCTGTGTGCAAAAAAAACAAAAACAAAACTTTCCAAATTCGTGAGAAATCCCATCACACGCTCCAACCTTCCCCCGACGGCACATTCGTCTTTTCTATTGAGTCACCAGACCAGAAAAAAAAAAAAAGTCTGGTTGAGGCTCCAAATCAGGGTGTTCCTCTTTGATTTCACATTTCCGTCATCCCTCCCCCCACTCTCTTGCAGAGGGCCTGAACACAGCGGACCCTTGCAAGGTAAGACCAACCAGACGCGGAGATTTTTCACTGTTCAAAAACCAGCGTATTTTTTTTATTTTTATTTTTTCTCCGTTAAACTGCTGAATAATTTCAATGTGACAGCTATGACAGATGATATACGGACATCGTGGGAACATTTTTGGATCCGATTGTGTTTCCTTCAGCTAAGAGAAATAGTGTGACCATGTGGTTTTCGTCATAATGGGCCCCCGATAGGACGAGAGTTGAGTTTGTTTGTTTGCCCTGTGAGAGACTTGGCTCAGAGGCCGACAAATGTATGGCTGGAAATGAGCCTGTGCGCTTGTGCGTGCCATCGTCTCCATTCATCCATACATTTTCTATATTGTTGGTCCAAATTAAATTAGTTCTTCTTCTTTTTTGCAGTGCATTCCTTTGTTCTTTTTCCCTTTGTCATTTTGTATGGTTTATAGCAAAAAGCAGCAAATAATATTATCATTATGCCGAGCCAAAAAAAAAAGCACTGCATGCATCCTGTTTACTTGGCCATTCAGCCATGTTTGAATTATTATTCTCTGCAGTGCACTACCAGTCCAAATCGACCGTGACTTGGTTCAAATCAAATTTGATTTATGTGGCACTTTTCAGTGTTAAAAATTAGCGATGTTTGGCACCACGTTTTTCAGGTCGATACCAGTACAAGTACTCAAAATTTGAGTAGTCGCCAATATAGCATGTTTCCTTAAAATTGCAAGAAATTCATTGCAATTTTCTATTCTTCTCATTTCTAGGCTCTGAAACGGCTGCAAGAGGGTATCGTCGACCGTCGCAAGTACCGATACCTTGAAATAATACCGGCTATCAGTCTGATACATAAATTGCCTAACAGAGATAAAAACAGACAGATAAAAAAGTAATAAGTACTGTATACAGAAACCCACTCTCCCATCACCACATATAAACACACCCATACAAAGACACATACTTGCATGGCAGTGAAGTATTATTAAGTGTCGAAAACCATGAAGTTATTTATTGATACACGTTGGAATGTAAGAACACATATGGCCAATGTGTCCTTCAAAAAGTAAATGCCACATGGAAATAACGTGATGTGAATATTAAACTGTCACAAACACTGTGACTGTCTCATATGAGCCATGGATGGATGGATGGATGGATGGATGGATGGATGGATGGATGGATGGATGGATGAATAAAGGATGGATGGATGGATGGATGGATGGATGGATGGATGGATGAATAAAGGATGGATGGATGGATGGATGGATGGATGGATGGATGGATGGATGGATGGATGATAGATGGATGGATGGATGGATGGATGGATGGATGGATGGATGAAAGATGGATGATGGATGATAATGGATGGATGGATGATAGATGGATGATAGATGGATGGATGGATGGATGAATAAAGGATGGATGGATGGATGGATGGATGGATGATGGATGGATGAATGGATGGATGATGGATGATGGATGGATGGATGGATGATAATGGATGGATGGATGATGAATAATGGATGGATGATAGATGGATGATAGATGGATGATAGATGGATGATGGATGGATGGATGGATGGATGGATGATGAATAATGGATGGATGGATGGATGGATGATGAATAATGGATGGATGGATGGATGGATGGATGGATGGATGGATGGATGGATGATAATGGATGGATGGATGGATGGATGGATGATGAATAATGGATGGATGGATGGATGGATGATGGATGGATGGATGATGGATGGATGATTGGATGGATGATGGATGGATGGATGGATGGATGGATGGATGGATGGATGAATAAAGGATGGATGGATGGATGGATGGATGGATGAATAAAGGATGGATGGATGGATGGATGGATGGATGATAGATGGATGGATGGATGGATGGATGGATGGATGGATGGATGGATGGATGGATGGATGGATGGATGAATAAAGGATGGATGGATGGATGGATGGATGGATGGATGATAGATGGATGGATGGATGGATGGATGAATAAAGGATGGATGGATGGATGGATGGATGGATGGATGGATGGATGGATGGATGGATGGATGGATGGATGGATGGATGAATAAAGGATGGATGGATGGATGGATGGATGGATGGATGATAGATGGATGGATGGATGGATGGATGGATGGATGGATGAATGGATAATGGATGGATGGATGGATGGATGGATGGATGATGGATGGATGAATGGATGGATGATAGATGGATGATGGATGATGGATGGATGGATGGATGATAATGGATGGATGGATGGATGATGAATAATGGATAGATGGATGGATGGATGATAGATGGACGATAGATGGATGATATATGGATGGATGATAGATGGATGATGGATGGATGGATGGATGATGAATAATGGATGGATGGATGGATGGATGGATGGATGGATGGATGGATGGATGGATGGATGGATGGATGATAGATGGATGATGGATGGATGGATGGATGGATGGATGGATGGATTGGGTTTTGGATTTTGGGCAACATTTGAGTTGCAACCTAAAAGCATACCCAAACCCACACAGTTTTGTAGGATGCTCCTCAACTGCACATCTGGACTCGCCATTGAAATTCATAGCTGGAGCAAAACTTGCTTTTGGTTAATGAGACCATTTAAAACCAACAATAACAGCCATGATGCAATTCCTGACAATTTGAGAGATATCTGAGGCACAGCGTGACTCAGCCACACATGGAATTGAGTCACCCGGATGCATTCGTGAGGTTTGTTGAGTCAGGTAAAGTAATCGAAAAGGTGATTTCCTTCTCACCCATAAACAGCCAACTTCAGGTCAGGGACACAGATGTTGTCGTCGCCACAATCCAGTTGAATCTGGGCCTGAGAAAGCAGAGGAGTGAGGGGGCGGGGTTAGACATATCGTGTGGGAAGAGCTCAAACATATATATACAAGAAAAGCTTTTAAGGAAGTGCATGTTGACAGACAATCATGGTTTAATGAAAGAATAAGTGAGGATCAAGTCTACACGCCGTCATCTCAATACGACGACGCAATCCAAAAAGCTGTTGGGAGGCGCACGTCTTTCATGTTGGCACGATAAGAATAACGCGCTCACGTGGGAAACACAATTTGAGGAATCGAGACAATATGACCAAGGATACGGAGAATGAAAGATGATTGCAATGTAAACAATTATTACATTTTTGAGGGAAAGATAATCTGAAGCATAACATTCAGATTTCACGGAGTTGAAAGGATTAATTTAATTAATTTAAAACATACGCTAAGTTGAATGTCATTTGATTTGACGATAGTGTGCCTTTCGTTCGTTTTTCTTTATTTTCCCGTTTTTCTGCCAGCCGGCCGTCCCCGTGCCGGACTTTACTGTTTTTGTTACCCTCTTCTCTTCGACATATGGGAGACATTAGATTCCAAAAGAATGTTACAGGGGCCAAAGAATCAGCCTGGCAATAGTTAAAATCGTCTTAAGAGAAGATTCGCTTTCAAGTCTCTGGTTTTATTTGCACTCATTGGCCGTTTAACACCAAAACGCACATGCTGAAAAGGCAGTTCAATCGATCGTCTCGATTTGAATCAGTCCTTTGTTGACGTTCGCTCGCTCTGCTCTTTTATTACTGGATTATTTTCAAGGACTAGGACTCACGTGACATATGACGTGATCCGTCTCTGACTGCATGAATCGGTTGAAAGTTGAAAAAAAAAGACTTTTGACGCAGTGTGAATCAGTTTGACAATATAATGCACGACAAATGTGTCTGATGTATAAATTGCCCGAGCTCACTGATCGTTTAGTGGCTGACATCTAAGCAGTTTACATTCCCACTCGATGACAATGTGAATGTGTCAATAGACGGATGCACGCATACATGGAAGGAGTCGAAAAACTGCGTCGACGTTGCCAAAAGCATCTGTCCGTGCGTCCTGGGGAGCATTACTTCATATGTGACTGTTGCAACTTTTCACGGCTTAACGATGTTGAGTCGGTGCCAGGTTGTACTGCATTAAAACATATAAATAGCTGGCTACGACGTCATCAATTTCATCCCTTTTTTTTTTTTTTTAAAGGCAGACGAGCCGTGAGGGGCCACTCTTGTGCCAAATGTTTCTATGAGACACAGCTGTTCATTCATATTTGTGAATTTCTTCTTTCATGTTGTATGTGCGTATGCGTAATAGTGCCTGGAATCGTACCCCAAATCCACATTTGCATATTCATTTCACCAGCGAGTGCTGAATCAATTTGAATTTTTCTGAAAAACGTGTCATAGTCTACGTTCAACGTGCTAGCGCAGCCGCATCAACCTATGGAAAGCTTTCCTTTATAGTTTAAAATAACTTTCTTTAATCTCCAGGATCCCTCTTGGCCAATGACAGAATGTTGTTGTTTTTTGTTTTTTTTACCCTTTTGGTAAAGTTCTTAATCCATCCGTGTTGTCCATCCATGTTGTGTCTGTCGTACTAGCTAGCTAGCGCTAAGCTAACCTAGGAGTGTTAAATTCTACGTAAATCCATCCGTGTTGTCCATCAATGTCGTGTCTGTCATACTAGCTAGCTAGCGCTAAGCTAACCTAGGAATGTTAAATTCTAAATCCATCCGTGTTGTCCATCCATGTCGTGTCTGTCGTACCAGCTAGCTTGCGCTAAGCTAACCTAGGAGTGTTAAATTGTAAATCCATGCGTGTTGTCCATCCATGCCGTGTCTGTCATACTAGCTATCTTGCGCTAAGCTAACCTAGGAGGGTTAAGTTCTAAATCCATCCGTGTTGTCCATCCATGTTGTGTCTGTCGTACTAGCTAGCTAGCGCTTAGCTAACCTAGGAGGGTTAAGTTCTAAATCCATCCGTGTTGTCCATCCATGTTGTGTCTGTCGTACTAGCTAGCTAGCGCTTAGCTAACCTAGGAGGGTTAAGTTCTAAATCCATCTGTGTTGTCCATCCATGTTGTGTCTGTCGTACTAGCTAGCAGTTCACTGTCTAAGTGCAGCACGTTCTGCCTGGTCAATGACTTGTGGAATCAAAAACCCTCACTATATATAGCCAGCAGATGGCAACGTTGTATCTCTTTTCAATGGTCTCAATGTGTATGAAATTTGATGAAACAGAACGTTTTCAAGGATAATGTAAATGATCAAAGCCTTTGTCATATTAAAGGTTTTTTTTGTTTGTTTTTTTGATAACGTGTGGCAGTAAAAGAGTTCAGCTTCCCCAGTGTGCTCAACATAAAATAACAAGCCCGTGATGCAATGCACGCATTCACGTCACATGTTTTGCACGTGCGCGTGCTGCACACTCCGCCTTTTGCATCATGGAGTCGAGCGCTGGCAACATGTACAAGCAAACCACATCCAGATGTCTCCTAAACAGAGCGCCACCCCACCCAAACACGACTGTCGGTTCTTCTTGTGTGTCTTTTTTTTTTTTTTACAAGCAAAGCTCACCAGTAACCTCCATCAACCTTCATCATATGCTGAGAAGGGACCAAAGTCCAGTAATCAGCCTCTTGCCCTATTGGGGTTGACCCTAAACCTCGATAAACCTCGAACCATATGGGGTTCACAACTATAAAAGGGGGGCCGTGCGTTTAATGTCGGCTTCAAAATGGTTGCCGCTAACCTCTGTCTATGCAATTTGCTTAATTGAAAACATTGCGAGATGAGCTTTCGATTTGGGAAGGTACCCATCGCAGCATCTGCGACGGGCTCTCTCGCTCTCTCAAGTGGAAATCATTTGAAATGCCATATGCTTAATAAATCGCAAGGTGTGGCTATATGGATGGTGCAAAAGATGCTTCCATTTTTAATGGGAAAATATTCAACAAAACGTCTGACTTCGGGTTAGGGTTCACACCTTAAGCATGGAAGAATGTTATATGAACGGAACATTAAGCCTTAATATTTTTATTTTAATGCTGTTCAAACATGAAACAGATTACAAACTGTATAAGACTGAAATTTCACATCAATAAATAATCCATTTTCATACAAATCTTACACTCTACAAGTTTACTGATGAGTATTTTCTAAATTTGAATGAAAAAAATCGCAACAATCGACTTGTAAATTCGTATCGGGATTAATCGGTATCGAATCGAATCGTGACCTGTGAATCGTGATACGAATCGAATCGTCAGGTACTAGGCAATTCACACCCCTAGTAATCACCATTTGAAAATAGGTATTTTGAGTGACATTTAGTGAAAATCGAAAGGATAAGTTGAAAATACGCTTTTTATGAAAAGATACATTTTCTCCACAACGGTGACTGACACTAATATTTTGTTGTTTAATGACACTGTAAATTTGGGTCTATGACACATCATCCTTGAAAACGTTCTATTTCATCGGATTTCATCAGATTCCGTCATGTTTCATTGCAATTCCATATACCGGCAACCCAATTGAAAGGAGATACAATGCTGCCATCTGCTGGCCACAGTTAGTGGGTATTTTTGATTCCACAACGCATTGACCAGGCAGACGTTGACGTCATTTAACGTTTATGGCGGCGTACGTTGTGATTTTACTTATCGTTTATAAACGTTTTTGGCGGTCAAAGAGTTAATCTGGTTATATAATAGCTCCATAGCTCCACCAGCTCAGTGGTCTAGTGGTCGAGTGTCCACCCTGAGACTGGGAGGTCGTGGGTTCAATCCCCCGGTCGGGTCATACCAAAGACTATAAAAATGGGACCCGATTGCCTCCCTGCTTGACGCTCAGCATTAAGGATTGGAATTGGGGGGTTCGATCACCAAATGATTCCCGAACACTGCCCCCTGCTGCTCACCGCTCCCTCAGGGGATGGGTCAAACGCGGAGAACAAATTTCACCCCACTCCGGTGGATGTGACAATCAATGCCTACATCCTGCTCAAGTAGACCACATTGTAATTTACTAGACATCGGTCCTCACTTTTCATGAATATCCTGGAAAATATGACAAATTGGACGTACCTTCTGCTCTATGAGTTGTTCGGTGCGATCATTCAAGATAGGTCTGAGGCCATATTGGTCTACCGGGGCTTGTGGATCCAGGCTAAAGGCCAGGCTGACGAATATGGGGGAGAGTTTATCCCGGAACTCCTCTTCGGCCTGAAACCACAAGAGATGCCACTTGCATGAGGAACGGGAGAGGTAAAAAAAACAAAAAAAAACGACATAGAGCATATAGAAGGAGATGGAGACGATGAATGCATTTTGTTTTGTTTTTAGAAAGGTTTGCATATCTCAATTGCAAAACACAGACAGGAGACAAGAGACGGATCTTAAATTTGATACGGATCCAAAAAGAATTGTTTGGCACTGGTGGAGGTCTGCAGTCTACCGAGTACAAATTCCAAATGTATATGTCAGTTTGTTCGCTGGCAGTCTTCACTCCCTGACCTGGATCAGACCTATCCCACATTTCTTGGAGCGTCACCAACAACAACGTCAGCGAAAGACTGTTTGTTGATTTGGATGCACTGACGAACACCAAACTTCAAGATTATCGCTTGGCAACATTTCGTCATAGCCGATTGTTCCATAGTGTGTTTTCCACAGGGTCGAGCCAAGCGAATTTACTGCACCCCAATAGAGTTTGACCCTGTGGTTTCATGTTGTTGTATTAATAATTATACAATAACAATAATTATAAAAGCAGTTAAAATTGGGAAAACAAATCAATAACTCTTTATTAGCTCCAGTGCTTATTTTGTCTGAATATCCATGTGATGCAGTATTTTATCATGTTCACTTTTTCCAATGTACTCCCATCTGGGGGAAAAAATTAGTGATGCACGATAATATCGGTGGCCGATAATTATCGGCACTTATCGACCATTTTGACGTCAAACAGATAATAGAGAAATCTGCCGATAATTATGGGCAATTCGATTTCATACAGATAAAACCAAATAATAAAGAAATCCATCAATAATTATAGACATGCCACGTTGGTCCATCTGCTGTGTTTGTGCCTCATATCAATCAAATTCAGCTTCATGGTGCTTTACATACAATGAAACATTGTGCAAAGTTTATACAATGTATTTGTTAGAATTATAGTAGCACTTGAAAGCATATTTGTATGCAAATTAATGCAAACAATTATCGGCTTACTTTTATCGGTTATCGACATCGGCACCTCTAAATTATTGGTTTATCGGTATCGGTTGAAAATAGCCTTATCGTGCATCCCTAAAAATTTTTTTTTTTAAATGATGATGATGATGACAGACTGACCCGTAGATAGATCCTGGTGTCATGGCACATGCGTTGTCCATTGGCCAGACTGAAAGTCTTCACCAAACTGGACTGCTGACTATCCAGAAACAGAGTCCTCCGGACAGATTCCTTCTGGTTCTGCTTCGTACTGTCCAACTGAATTTCCACCAGGAAGCCTAAAAACGTGCGCATGCAAGACAGTGTAAATTTGCATAAAACACATACGTGTAAAATCATGTTATGGTAATGTGGTATTTTTTTAATTTTTTTATTTTTTTTTGTCATGTTCGGCCGGCTACAGTATAATGAATCATAAAACACCCATGCAGTCAAAATGACAGCTGCAACCGAGAAGTCCGATAATACACGGCAGCATCAAACATGTTTCTTAAATGTTGGAGCCCAACAGGTTAGCGTCTGTTTACACAATTGGCCTTTTATCTTCACGTTAGCAGCCACTTTGACCACAGTTCAATCCGGCATACTTGAGGGCACACAAAGAAAGCAAGGTACTGTAATAGGGACCATCTGTGCGCTTGCTTGCGTGCGTGCTTGCGTGCGTGCGTGTGCATGTGTTTTCACCTAGACGAGATGGGAGGTGTTTTCCGTGAGCCAGCAGGCAGAAACTGACGCTGACACTAAAAAGTTGAAGAAAAAAAGAAAATTACAAACACAGTGGTTGGCTTTTTGTCATGATCTGTGGATTGGTTGATTTTGGTTTTGATTAGATCTGAGTTTTGTCATGTTTCTGTCAGGTGTTTGGTTGAAAATGCAGGGAAGAAGCCAAGAAACAAAATCCAGAGACTGCCGATGGCCGCAGGACATGCGTTGCCGGAGCGGGGACGGGTGGCGACCGCTGATCTTGCTTGGCGGTGAAGGTCCTGCCGCCACCATCAGTCCTTACTCCGGTGGCGCATGTCCTGCGGCCACCACCAGTTCCAACGCCGGTGGCGAACATCCTGCGGCCACCAACAGTCTCTGCTTCGGCCACGCGCATCCTGCGGCCACTACCAGTTTCTTACATCAGCAGCGCACATCCTGCGGCCACCAGCAGTCTCTGTTCTGGCGGCGCGTGTCCTGCCGCCACCATCAGTCCTTACTCCGGTGGCGCATGTCCTGCGGCCACCACCAGTTCCTACGCCGGTGGCGAACATCCTGCGGCCACCAACAGTCTCTGCTTCGGCCACGCGCATCCTGCGGCCACTACCAGTTTCTTACACCAGCAGCGCACATCCTGCGGCCACCAGCAGTCTCTGTTCTGGCGGCACGTGTCCTGCCGCCACCACCAGTCCTTACTCTGGTGGTACATGTCCTGTGGCCACCAGCAGTCTCTGTTCTGGTGGCGCGCAGTTCCTACGCCGGTAGCGCACATCCTGCGGCCAACAACAGTCCCTACTCTAGTGCCGCACGTCCTGTGGGCACCAGCAGTCCCTGCACCGGTGGCGCACGTCCTGCGACCACCACTAGTACCTTTCTTTTTTCTTTGGTATTAAATTTGATTCAGTCCACCCCGCACTCCTGCCTTGCTTGACCTTTTTCCAAACACCAGTTCTAACAAACCTTGCTTTAATCAACCCGTTTGAAAACACGGTGTAGTTGCAGTTAATGCTTCCCAGTCTAAAATCACGTGTTATGCTTAACAACGCTTCAACATGACTTTTTGGAAACGCTCTATGTATTTTCCCCCTTCTTCCTCCGCTTGGTCTCAGTATTACGCCGTGTTTCCGCATTTCTAGTTAAGACCAGCTTGGACAGGAAATCGGCAAACATGAACTCATGTGACGTTCTCGTGAGGGAAACTTTACAGAACTGAAATAGAACTGTGACAGGTGTTACGTAACAATAGTCATATTTTCCATGTTTGTTTTTTTTTCAGAGAGCTATTTAAACTCTCGTGCTTTTTTTGTTGAAGAAGTAGCTACAGTAGATTTCCGCAACAGGGGGAAAAACTCTATCATGTGTTATTGCCCTATTACTTTATTAGCACGATGTGAAGGTTTTAGAGGAAAGTAGTGGGTGGTCATACCAAGACACAGGAGTGCTTCCAGTCCTCGTGGAAAGCTCGCAAAGCTTCTCTTCTTGGTTGAACATCGTTGGCTGCACAGTGAGAGATGCGCTCGCGGTCACGATTGGTCGAGACCTGAGTGAAGACGCACAATGAATAACCAAAGAGTCGGGTTTTCTTTTACATGGCCATATGCTTTCAACACACCTATACAGCACAGATTTGTCAGCCCCAAAAGCACCGACAAGAAGGTCTGCAAGAGAGGAAATTTGAGAATTAGCGTGAGTTATCAAAGCGGGTAATTGTGATGAATATTTCTCTGAGATTGGAATGCGGTACCTTACCCGGGTAGCCATTCAGATCCAGATCCGTGTTGCCTCGTAGCGCAAAACCAAAGTTGGCAGGGAACGCGCTGGAAGCCCACTGGCCGGAGAGAGTCTGAGTGGGCGTGTCCTTCAATCCCTTCGGGTAACCGTTGTAAATAAGAACCAGTCCTTGCTGGTCTTCTCCTCCGTAAGGACAGCCGATGGCCACGTCTGATTGTAAACACAAACAGCATAATATGAAGCAGCTTGTGCATTTTGGTTGTTTGATACAAAATGATCATGCTCCGCAGAACTGCAATTTGCAGAGCAGCTTCCAGTAAGGAGTTGAATCAAAGTCATGTGTTTGAACTTATGCTACAAAAAAAAATAACCGTTTTGATCATTTGCTGTCACTGGAACAAGCTGTATAATAGTCTCAAACCAGCATCCAAATTATTGCATGAGTCATAAGCAAAGTCCTGAATCATAATCCAGTGGCAACGACACCATCAGATTGCAGCGTCTAGCTAACATTTTAATACAGAGTCGAGATTCAAATGTAACATGAACAGCAATTACAGTTTGTACTCATTCTTTTGTGACTTTTTCCTGCAAGCACTCCGTTTAGGGCAGAGGTGTCCAAACTACGGCCCGGGGGGCCATTTGCGGCCCGCCGTCCATTTTTCAGTGGCCCGCGACATGTGCTAAAAATGGCATTTGACTCAGTTCAAATAAATTAACAAAAACAAAAATGTTTGGAGATGGTCAAAGTAAGAAAGGGAGGGTCTCGAAAAACAGGTGCCATAAAGGTTATTTTAGTTCAAACTAATGAAAAATAAAATAAAATTCAAAAAACAATATTGTTGCCGAAATAAAATTAAAACGAAAATGCTTTTTAAAAAACGAACACTAACTGAAACTACATTTTATGTTTACAAAACTAACTAAAACTAACTATAATTATAGCAAACGTGTCCTTTGTTTTAGTCTTTGGTAATTAATTTAATGCATGAGCCTTTGGGGATGATTTTAAATGGGATTTTTAGTAGATTTATTTTGATATCAACCGGAATAATGACGTTTGAAAGTATGTCACACAGAAGTGACGTCATCTTGCAGCAGCCAATAGAAAAGCAACTTCAGATGACGTCGCTCCCATGGTGTTTTTTTTTTTAATATTGCGCATTACACATAAAAAAAAAAAAAAACTAATACTAATACTGAAACTAACAAACTAAACGAAAACTAAATGCAAATAAATTGGTTTATATACTGTCGCATTTTTCTAAATATGCAAAAGCACAAATAAATTATTTGTACAATTTTTAGGACTAAACACAATTTCTCTTCATAACATTATGTGGCCCTTGCGTCCTGATTTTCTGTATGTGGCCCTCAAATGAAAAAGTTTGGACACCCCTGGTTTAGGGGCACATGCAACGACCTCGGGCAGGGGTGAGCAAACTTGGTCCTCTAAGGCCGCAGTCCTGCAAGTTTTGCACGTCGGAGCAGGGAAACATTCAAAACCTGCAGGACTCCGGCTCTCGAGGACCGAGTTTACCCATAACTGGTCTCGGGGGTTGACTTATGACAATATTTTCATTGTATACGGGGCGGTTTGGACCAAGTGAGGCGAATGTCTGTAAATTGTGGTTACAAACAAAGCACTGTAGTTTTCCTGGTTGCTGCCTGAGGTATTTGTGCAGCTGACTTTAACAACTCAGTCCAAGAGCCAGCAGAGCAGAGCAATTAACCGCAGAGAATCAATCTATCAGCCACAATGACATCACTGACTACAACAGTCGGCTCAGTACACGACACTTCACACTGAGAATGACACTTTTGGTCCAATCATTTTACACTCATACCATTAAATCCATCCTGGTTGAGGTCACCCAAAGGCGCCAGCGAAGTGCCAAAGCGGCCGAACGGCTGCCGGCCGAGGAGATGCAGGCCGGGCTCGAGCTGCAAAGGTTCCTTCTGGAGGTACACGTAAACTTTCCCGAGCTCCTCCGGGCGCCCATTGGACCCTCGACGCATGAACATCGGCGCTCCCACTACTAAGTCATCTAGTCTGGGGAAGGAAGTCACAGCCAACACATACAAAGTACATTCGCTGTAGAAAATTGTCATTTAAGTTGGACCGTCTTTAACTCATTTGCTCCCAAAGACGTATTTATACGTTTTTGTTTGTTTTGCTTTGTTTTCTTATGCTAGAGCAAACAGAAGAGCTTTGCTGCAGCCTCTGAACTGAAGAGAACGCTTGAATCCAAGGTAGTTATTACAAAAACGGCCAGCAGGTGGCAGCAGAGTATAAGAGATCAACCTGGGCCATGTTGCAAAAAACTCTTTTCCACACTGTTTTCAAACAGATTTGTGAATAATGGTTAAACTTAGCTATATTCCAATGCTAATTGCTGCAAAACGGAAACATAAAAATACACTTTTTTTCCGAATGAAAGAAGAGATGCTCAACCTTCTTTTGGTAGGTTCCATGTTTTTATAACAAATAGAACACAATATTCTGTGGGCCTTGCAAAATCGGTCAAAATGCAGTAAAACAGCTGGGAGTGAATGAGTTAATATAAAATTTGGAGGAACGGGATGAATGACAAGATTTTCTACAAGACGATAAAATGACTCAGCTTAGCGTGGGAAATTCCGACATACTTGACCTCGGTTATAATGACAAAAGTCTTAACTTTTATTTCCTAATCCCATCTTAAATTTCTCTCATTTCCCCTCCCCCCCCACCCCCACACTTCCCATCTTTCCGTCATGTGCGCAGTCACTCCACGTACTCACCCGTCATTGTTGATGTCGGTGGCTGCCACCGCATAGCCAAAGTAGGACCCCATCTGGAACGCATTAAAAACAAGACTCACTTAGTCTCTAATTACATCACTCTGCATAGATCGCTTTATTTTCCTTCCATGTTCTCTCTTTTGTACCCTCCAACCTAAAAAACCCGAGAGGCTTCCCTTTAAATCTCTCAATCCTCGCAATCGCACCGGGGGTGCCCACTTCTCCGTTTTCAAGCAGCTCAACCGTCGAGCTTCTGTAAAGATGAGAAAAGGTGGCTGGCGCCCTCAGACTCATTTTAACCCTGCTCTTCTGTTTCGGTTTCATACTACACGTGATAAATAAAGGTGACATTACATGCCGATGTGATTTGTAGCATTTCGACACGCAAATCAGATTAGAGGCCCGAGTGAAAGGCAAGCCTTAACCCCAGATATTGCCTTACTGTCGCAGCCATGCCGAGCAACTCATATGGTATAAATAAAATAGGCAAAGGTCAAAGTTCAAATCTTCCGAGACTTCATAGGTGAAATATGACCACCATTTCCTGGAAAGACTTGTCACAAATGTCGGAATTTGTCCTCAAACTTTGGAACCTGGGACGTTTTAATTTGGTTTTGTTTGTAATTGTGGCACGTTTATTGTCACTTATTCAAAAATCAGCGTGCCCTCTTCCTACAAAGTCAGCTAGGACAGGTTCCAGCAACACCTTATACAACATAAGTAGTTGAAAATGGAAAGATGGAGGGAATATTGACCAAAAAATGGTGCATTTCCGATTCGAAGACAAAAAAATGTGTATTAAGACCCTCATTAATAATACTAATTAACCTCCATTCTCTGGTGCAGCAATGTGAGAAAAATCACCACTTGACCTCGATTAACCCCAAACCCCTCAAATTACTTCTTTCAACAGTGTTAAAGAAAGCACCTATTACTGTAGATTCCCCTTATAAACAGTAGAAAGTTGCGCCGTGACTTAAAACCAAACATTTAATCAGTACGCAACACCGAAGCAGTTCAAATTCCACAGCTATTATTTCAAAGCTGGTCATAACAACGGACACAATCTGCGGTTTCGTCCGCCGACAGGGGCTCCTGCTTGGGGTATTTTTGCAGCTGACTTTTAACAGTTCAGCTCAAGAGCCAACAAGAGCAAAGAATTCACCCCACAGAGAGTCCATCATCTCCCAACGGCACATCATTCATTACGACAGTTTACTCAGCACCGTTCATGCTGAGTCCGACACTTCGTGACACCCGCTGGTGACCTCCCACACGCAGAAAATACACACACGCGCTTTTAGCTTGGTCACAATGGTTTAACTTTTACACTTAGCAAAATAGTAACTGCAATGGAAATGTGAATGTAGCTGTAATGTCAAGGAACACAATTATTAACACTTTATTTTTCTTTCTATCTATCTATCTATCTATCTATCAATAGCTAGCAAGCTAGCTAGCTAGCTATCTACCTACGTACCTACCTAGATAGCTGGCTAGCTCTCTTGCTACCTACCTACATCCCTCGCTAGCTAGCTCGCTAGCTAGGTTTAATTAGCTCACTTGCTACTTACCTACATCCCTCGCTAGCTAGCTCGCTAGCTAGGTATGTATAGGTAGGTTAGCAAGAGAGCTAGCTCGCTAGCTAGCAAGCTACTTTCCTGTATTTATTTATTTCTATCCTTTAGGTCATTGACCTGTTGCATCACCCATCTTCTGCGACGCTTCAATTAGCAAACAGACGGTCTTAAGTTCGGAGGAACCTCCAATGTCCTCACATTTCTTAGACTCCATGTTAGCTGCCTCCTGACTTCAATTAGTTCTTCTCTCTTGGGGAAGTCGTTAACCAAGGGTTCACATACTTCTTCCAGATGTGTGTCCAATAAAAACACATTTTAATTGTTTGTGTGGTGTAAGGTTGAGCAGACTGTCTTTGTCGATTGTTGTGATTTTTAGATGAATGTCAGATCCTATTTGAGGATAAATTATATGCAGAAATCTTGTTTTTTTTTTTATTCATTTGTGCCAACCCCCTAAACTATTGACAAATGTGTGACATATGAAAGACATCCAGTATGGAAGCTTGCTCAAGTTTTGCCAAAATTGTACGTACTTGCTCTCCTGTCACGTTGAGCAGTGAATTCAGATCCCTTGCGTTGAATATGGACACCTATGAGACAGTTATTGATTACAAATCATTACTCATGAAGCCTAAATTATTAATGATGTGGTTGTTCATGAATAAATCAATTTAATTAATCAATGTATTTGTACTCCTTACTAAACCATACAGCATGAGTCCTTTCGGAACTCCCGCGATGAAATCTAAAACAGAGAGAGCGAGTGGCAAAAGGTTAGAACTGATAACGAAAGACTGAAACAATGTTTACACTTTTATGATGTCTTTTTTTTTTTTTTTTTTCCCCCCCACCGTGTATTTCAAAACGGCAGGAGACATACTCAGTCATGTGTGTGGAGACTAAGTGGTTTTAGAGCAGAGGGGGGTCAACAAACCCGACACCCATGTGTGTTTTGAGACGCTACAACTGTCAACATAACCCTCACCTTCCTCATCATCCCCACTGAACTCTCCACCAGCCACGGAATAACCTGTTGGGAGATGAGTCGCATTTGAATAAATATAAATATATGTATATATATATATGTATATATATATATATATATATATATATATATATATAAAATTCTATTTATTATTAATTATTATACCAAAAAATATATAAAATACAAATAAATATCATATATAATAAAAATAACAAATATATATATATATATATATATATATATATATATATATATATATATATATATATATATATATATATATATATATATATATATAACGTATACAACAATAAATACTAGAAATCATAAATAAATTAGAAAGATTAAAATAATGATGATAAAAAATACAAAATAATAAAAATAAATATAATAATAATAATAATAATAATAATAATAATAATGCATTATTACATATTACATATATTACAATATTTTAGACACATTTCTAGACACTCAAAGACACCGTACAATTTAAAAATGATTTAATTAAAAACACTGTTTAAAAAAAAGGAATAACTACAATATATATTTATAATATACAAAAATATAGTATATACATACATATATATTATTAATATTATACAAATATATACATATTATTTATATAGTGTTTGGACTAGCACCGAAATTACATGTCGTATATATCGTACGAACAATTTGGTTATACAGTTAATACAATAATAAAATAATAAAATTCCTTACCCAAGTAACTATCGTCGTAGCTCCCCTGCACCTGTCCCGTTTGAATCTGCCCGGCAACCGACAGTAAAAAATATGAAGGGTAGTAGGCCTTAACAATCTCATCTGGCGTGGCTGATATCAGCTGACCTATAAAAAAAAAAAAAATGTCAGGCTAAAATGTGTTACCTGTCATTTAAATGACGAATGAGTTGCTTGACTATTATCAATCGATAACAGTTTATGATCTGTTTCAGCAGACTCTCTTTGAAAGATATCCACATTCACGTGAGCTCACCTTGCCAGTAAAAGCTGCCTGGTCCACCAAGAACAACTCTTCCATCCTGAAAGACACGAGCAGGAATTTGTGTGGAAAAAAAACGGTTCCTTCAAAAGTTATAATAAACTCTTATTTCACACGGTTTAATCTCTCCACTGACTATTTCTGTAAAAACGCAACAATGGCTTTGGGATGAATCACAAATATTGCTTTTACCTTGGTGAAGTCGGCACTAAATCCTCCTTGACAATAGCCCTGTCCTGCAGGCCCATGTCGTTCTGCAGTGAAACACATGAAAAGATAGAAAACTGTTTTTCGTCGGTGTTATTTAGAATTAAAAGTGGTCAAGGGGACCGTAATTAAAATTTAAAACAATGCACGTCTGTGGTTTGGTCTTGGTTTAGTAAGATAAATTGGTAGTGGTCAAGTTTCAAATTGAAAAAAAAAAAAAAAAAAATTGAATTGTGCGGGTTTGGGCTAAATTCTGAAGTAACAGTACAAGTAAGAAAACAGAAATCAAAGCAAAAGGATGCGATTGTCATTTTGGTTCGTTTTTTTTTTCCATGTTGTCCTGTCTACTTTTATTTTGTAGTAATCGCTTCCTCTTGTTTCAGAAGCTTTACTTCCTGCCTGTGACCCGTCCCCTGTGTATAAAATAGGCTTGTCTGTTCTTGTAAGCCTTACCATGTTTCATGTCAGAGTATGCGTGTTTTGTTTATTTGGTTACCACAATTTAGTTTTTGCTCCAGCTATCGCTGTGAATTTTTCTTGCTACTCTTTCCTAGTTTCTACCAGTTTTGCAGAGTTCCTAAGTCGTTACTTTTCTTACATTTTTTTTTCTCCAACTTTGCTGTGAATTTTTGTTGATACTTTAATTACTGCCTTTGACAAGTATACCTGTCAATTGTATTTTTTAGAGCAGTGCTCAATGGGAGCGAATCTGATTATGCTCCAATGTAAATATCAAACTTGGAAACAACGTTACAGATGCCCAACCAGCGGTAGATGACATCATTGCCCCATTTTATATGAAATAAACACAGTTTCAGAGTCCATGGGAGAAATGGCTAATGCCAAAAATGGCTAATGCCAAAAATATTTTGGCAAACCTACATTTTTCTACTGTCAATTGTAAAAGAACAGGACGGGGCAAAAAGTCGGGAGTCTATTCTGTCATTTGGTAGATTCGGTTCATATATAATTATTGAATGTAATATCACGTGAGTATTGAAAATTTTTAAATTTTCTAAAATGGCTGGCAGTGAATGAGTTAAGATCTATACTCAGTAAATGTGTCAGATTTATTTTTTTTTTTTAAACGTGTGGATCATACATTTGGGTCCTTGTTTGCATCATTATCAAGAGATTTTAGGTATTAGAAAACACATTTATCACTAAACTGCAATTTACTGACAATTTAAATAGACACTGTAGTACCTCACCTGTCCGACAGGGAGCATACTCCACAAACGATTTGAGGCTGTCCACGGAGAGGTAACAAGTTCCCGTCATATCCGCGAAGGGCGCGTCATGCTCGGTTCTCCAGTAATACCTGGGGGCACAAGCCTGGAAGGCGCGCACACACATTTACACACACATTACAAAAATAACAGTTTTGTTTTCATTCATACAAGGCAGCCTGTTGATCAGTTATGATTCGGGGGGGACAATTCGTACCAGAATGTTGTTGCCTTGGGAACGCACGGTCGCTCCAAACCACTGATGGGACTTGAACTCAACTTGGGTGTTCACATCATTGATATAGAAATACTGATCACCTATTGAAAAAAAAAAAAAAAAAAAAAATCACTTCGACAAGCAATTAAGACAGGAGGGGAAAATCAGTGGTCGAGCCAACAATAACAGTTTTGCATCCGCTAATATGATTGGCAATATATGTATCCATCTATTTTCTGAGTTGCAGACTTTCCCAGTTGACTTTGGGCTAGAGGCAGGTTGCACTGCTTGCCGGCCAATTACAGGTGATAGTTATGTAGTAACGTTAACTCTTACCCTGCCGTCGACGTTAATTATCGTTAACGGAAATCCCGACGAGTACCGCCATCAACGTTAATTGACGTCAACTACATTTTTTTTTCCTTTTTAATTTTTTTTTATTTTTTATTTTTCCAAAATGGGCAGCACAACAGCTATGGCAGCTCTGGTTTCTTGAATGAGCTGAAAAATTATTTAAAAAAAATAAATAAATAAAAAATAAAAATAAAAATAAATAAAAAAACCACTAACTATGGCCAGCAGATGGAAGCATTGTATCTCTTTTGATTCCATTGGTCCAAGCCATTGAAGTGACATGAAAATATGGCGGATCTTAGGAAATAGAACGTTTTCAAGGAATGATCAAAGCATTTGTCACATTAAATCGAATTCATAGCGTGTCACAAAACAAAAAATATTAGTGTCAAAGTCACTGTTGTGCAGCGAATTAATATTTTCACAAAAAACTTGCTTTATAATTTTTTCCACTATAGCTTGGTGTCACTTAGGTTACCTGTTTTCAAATGGCGATTACTAAAAAATGGAATATGATAGAATCATACACTTTTTTTCTAATGAGAGAATGGAATGCAATATTTCATATTCATCATAACATATCCACCATGTTTACGTAGTCATAACACACAATATTCTGTTTGCCTTGAAAGATGAGTGAAAATGCTCAAAATCGGCTTTTTGGATAATGTTGGGCAGTAAAAGAGTCCGTTACGATTACAATGGTGTTTTGGCGGGGGGTTTTTTGTTTTTGTTTTTTTGTTTTGTTTTTTATTGTGTACTGTCTCACAGTGTCACATAAACATACGTAGAATGTTATATGAGTGTGTGCAAGGGAGACCCTGTGATCCTCAAATGTTGGCCCTTTATCGCTTCCTGCCATTCCGATGGCGGTGATTATCTTTTTAGGGGAGGGGGAAGCACAGATCCTCGAGGGTCCTCGCCCTAGTGGTGACTCTCTAGCCTAATTTGAGCGCAACACTCGGCCCCGAGTCCAATTAGAAATCACAGTTCTGTGATATAAACAAACATAATCCATTGCCGTTATCAAAACACAGCGGAGACATCAAAGATCTGGTTTCAATGCAAACAGAGAACTACCGGATTAGGGGTCTTTAAAATGGCAGGGAGCCATACTTCTTGACCCGCCCCCCCCACTCCCCCCCGGGGTCAAGTACAGGGGCAGCTAACTCACGATTCCCCCATCACTCAAATGATGGCATGGATGGTTACACACAGCTGAGTTTACCGTACAGGTGCGACCGACGTCCATTCGCTAGCCCACATGCTGTGTGGTCAGAATTGACAAAACATTCTACCTCGCTTGTCAAAGTCGATCACGCTGCAGTTCGTTTGGCTCCGGTGGCACAGGAAGACGGCCCCTCCTTCCGTAATTCCGGGCTGGCTGGTGTTGGCTTTTGGAGCGCCAATCAAAATGCTCGCGCTGGACGGCGGAAAGGGAGAAGAACAAAAAAAATAAAAAATCATCTTGTGGCAAAGAAAAGTCATCTCACATAAGGAAGAGTCATTTCTATTATTTTGCCATTAAGGATGTGGCAGGCGATCAGTCGTGATTTTTCCGTGGATTTTCTATAACCAGACGATCGGAAAAAAACATTAACTTACTGCGTATTAAACAGATTTTTGAATAAGTAATATTAGTGCTGATTTTTTCCTATTGTGGCCAATACTTCTGTAATTACTGTGCTAATTGCAAAACATCAAGGTACGGCAAAAAAAAAAATGCATTCATATGCGACTATACATATGCATACATGATTCCAGTGTTACAAATCAGCAAAGATGTCAATGCTTTCATGACTAAATGTCTTCAAGTCAGGCTGAGAGTGAATAGCACAACTTAAAAAAATAAATAAATAAATAACGGTGGCTGATGACATTAACAGAGATCGGACTGGATCTGCACTCACACCATCTTCCCAGAGGAGCAGCAATGCGAATGCAGTTATTTGAAGAAGTCTTTTAACTCTTTTACTGCCACACGTAATCCAAAAAAAAAACAACTTTGATATGACAAAGGCTTTGATCATTCACAAAAAGAGATACAATGCTGCCATCTGCTGCCCATAGTTACTGAGTGTTTTTGATTCCACAACCCATTGACCAGGCAGCGCTGCAATTAGACGTTGCGCTGAGACGCCATTTAACTTTTTTTGGCGCCATACATCGTGATTTTACGAATCATTATTGGACGTTTTTGGCGGTCAAAGAGTTGAGCTCGATAAGCTTCAAGGCTGTCATGACTGGGTCATGCAAGAAGGGTTATAGGGATTTATGTATGGGTCATGCAAGGGTTATGTTTGGGTCATGACCGTGTGGTCAAGTGTCTGTTTCGAACTGATGTTAACCAGCATCTAGTTTCAACTGGTAAGACGCTATGTGATGTCAGGAATCTTTCATCTCTTTATCTGGTCAACACCCAATCAGATCATTCCGTGTCTCGCCCCAGCCAATCAGATCGATTCGCTGTCTATATAAGCCTGACTGAGAAGTGTGTGGTTTTGTCGGATTATTGCCGCTGTTCCTCTGTGCAACTCCACCGCCCAAGTTAGCTTTATTGTACATGAATTGGATGATGGTTCAGACTTTTGTGCCTGGAAAGAGATTAAGGCCATATTTTGAAATCAACCCAACTTTAGCTTAAAAAAAATAAAAATAAAAATGATATTACACTTTAACCAAACAGTTCACCTCAACAATGACAGTATTACGTCCAATACGTCCAATGAAAATGCTGAAATTCAAGCTGTCATTACTTTGCCCAATCTAGTCTAATCTTGCCTCCTTTTATTGCTACTTCAACATGTTAATATATTTCACAAAAAATACCGAATGCCACGTAAAACACCAGCTGGATTTGTACACAAAGATGGTATAGTGTTCAGCAGAAAACTAGCTTGAACAATTAAGCGATTGTCAGAAAGCATGACTCCAGCAGAAACGAGCTCTTTAACCTCTTTAGCGGAATGAAAACATTCTCCGGCTGGAACGCAGCCTCTTCCTGTTGCCTTGTTTACCTACCGCGCTGCAAGAATGGTTTGATTCACGCTGCTCTGTCACGAGCTAAATCATTCCGTGTCAGCAGCAGCAGGAGCACAAATGCTTTTAATTCGGCGTTTTCAAAACCGTCAGCCCACACTCTGCGCTTGCAATCGCTTCATGCGAGTCAACTGGCAGAGTTCACAGGAAAATGTATAAATATAACAAAGTAGAACAACTTCGCTTTCGAGCTATGAACCCTCAAGGAATTACGCTATGTGGAAAAGATAACAGGTAATAGCACCGAAATGACGTTTTCAGTTGACGGCCACATACGGAAAGTCAGAATGATGCAAGGGCCACGTAATGCTATGAACAGAAATTGTTTAGTCCTAAAAAAAAAAAAAAAAAAAAAAAAAATTATTTGTGCTTTTGCATATTTAGAAAAATGCTACAGTATATAAACCAATTTATTTGTAATATGGCAGTAGGGTTTTATTAGTTTTAGTTCTTTAATAAATGCTTAGTTTTAGTTTTAGTTTTTTTTACGTGTATAACTTGTGCGCAATATTTTAAAAAACACCATGGGAACGACGTCATCTGAAGGTGCTTTTCTATTGGTTGCTGCTAGATGACGTCACTTCTATGTGACATACTTTCAAATGTCATTATTCTGGTTTAGATCAAAATAAATCTACAAAAAAAATTACATTTAAAGTCATCCGTAAAGTCTCATGCATTAAATTGATGACTAAAACGAGGGAAGTTTCCGCTGTAATTATAGTTAGATTTAGTTAGTTTTGTAAACATAAAATGTAATTCCAGTTAGTTTTCGTTTTTTTAAAAAGTATTTTCGTTTTTATTTTATTTCCTTAAGGAAATAGTTTTTTGAAATTTAGTTTTAGTTATTCGTTAGTTTTTTGTTAACTAAAATAACCTTTAATAGCACTTGTATTAAAATTAAATGTAGTATAAAGATTTTAACTTCGTCAAATGCCATTTTTAGCATATGCCGCGGGCCACTGAAAAATGGACAATGGGCCGCAAATGGCCCCCATGGGCCGTAGTTTGGACACCTCTGGTCTAAACGTATCCAGTGTCACAATGAAGCTGAATGCTTACAAAACTGCTGTGATCGTTCAAAAAATAAAAAATTAAAAATCACAGAAACTAAAGATTCCTATCATCAGTTGTGTATTAAGGGCCTCCAGAAGCCATAACATAATTTCGTTAGCCCCAAACAGCATCTGAGGCTGTTTGCATAATTGTCTGTTAACTCATTCACTGCCAATGACGACTATAGACGTCAAAAATCCAAGCAAACAGCCAGGGCAAATATTGACAAGAAATTTGAATTTAGTTTTAGTTATTAATTGTTTTCATTCATAGTTATTAATCATTGTTGCTATGAATAACAACGATGACAACAATTTCATTGCTAAGTGCTACCATCGTGCGTAGAACGGATTCCTGTTACCCTACAACACGGGCGTTGACGTTCTTGTGATCGGTCTCGGTCTTACTGAGGCCTCCAAAAGCCAATTTTAGTCGACTAAAATTGCTCTTTATTTTTGTTGACTAAAATTGGATTCAAACTAAAATACAATCAGGTGACTGAGTTATGACTAAGGCTTTAATTAAATTTAGTCAGAAGACTAGAACTAAAACTAAATTATTATTTTTTAATTACAATTTCAATTTTAAATTTTCTCTTTCATTATTTATTTATTTTTTTTCAAAATTAACACTGGCTGTTTGCTTGCATTTTTGACGTCTATATTTGTCGTTGGCAGTGAATGAGTTAAGCGGGTTTAGCAGCCTATACTGGTTTCACTGCAGGTTTCTAAAAGTACGACGTTATTCACGGACAGATGTGCACGTCTGTTTCCAATCACTCCTGGACTGGAATCTGGAATCGGGGCGCGCGTGTCGGTGCGCGCGCACGAAGGCAGGGGGCGCACGTGAGAGACAGACGTTTCCTATCAATTTTTACCATCCAGTTGTGCTTAAGTGTGTAAGTGGAAAATATAGGAAAATATTTCAATTTGTCACATGTCATGAATGAACAATAGTGACGGTTGAATTAGATTATACCATAAGAAGAAACAATCATAAATGCTGATAAAACACGGAGAAATATTGAGACTTAACCTGGATGAGTTCCCGCTGAAGAACTCCACCGAATATCCAAAGTAACTCCCCCGTGGTCCGGCGAAAACGACTCGGTTCTCCGCGTCCAGATTAAAAGCGCGGCAACATTGGGCCAGAACCAAAACCACCACATGTACTACTTGCAGCACGGCGGACGGACGTTTTGCCGTGCGTGACCACCGCGTAAATGGAGGTGCAGAAAAGATGAACATCTCTCCTTTTGGCGCGTCGCTTCTTTCATTGAGTGTAGCTGGAGCGCAAAACTCATCGTCCGGTCTGTTCTCTGCGCAGGACGGTTCGGGTCTGACCATCAAGTAAACGCCGCGAGGGGTTCTTGCAACTTCTATCAACAGTGCAATGATCCAGAGTGAAGTGAATATGGTTGAAATGAAATGGGGAGCACAAGTCGAAGAGGGGAAGGGCTCGATTGCAGCCATCATTTTGGGGGTGGAGCTACATTTCAATGACGTCAGATTGTGGCCTGCACAAAGCAGGTTCAAACCATATTTTAAACTAAATTGTAAATTTTACCAAAGGTGTGAATGTGAGTGTTAATGGTTATTACTGTGAGTTCAATAATAATAATAATAATAATAATAATAATAATAAGAAGAAGAAGAAGAAGAAGAAGAAGAAGAAGAAGAATGATAGATCATCTCAATGCAGTAATATATTGCAGATATGATCATTTAAAACTTTAAGGACTCTTATTGGATTAGCTAATAGGGATGTATCGATAACAGAAATATCGTGATATCGCGATATTAAAACTGGCACAATAGTTCGTCGTCGTCGTCATGCCACGATATTAAAAGCAGAACATCTGTTTAAAAAGTCAAATTGATTTCCATTTGTGCAGTTGTAGCACCCCCTGGTGGCTAGTTTTTTGTGCAGTTTAATTTTCATAAAGCATGTTTTGGCCCTTCCATGTTTAAAATCCACGCTAATGGTCAGATGAGGGGGCACGTGACATGATTGTGAACCGAGTCAAGAGATAGTAATCTACATAAACACAATATCGTGTGTTTTTTTTGTTAGTATGAGCTCATTTTGTTTTTGCAATATAATTTTTTTTTAGCGCCAACCTCCCCACAATATTGTGATAATTATTGTATCGTGACCTTCATATCGTGATAATATCATATTGTGATGTTTGGATATCTTTACATCTCTATTAGCTAACAGAGACATACTGTCTCCAAGTGCCCATTTCTCAGACGTGCGACCCCCTTAGCCAACTTTATATCATCCGCCCGTGCAGGTCTGCTTGCATTTCCTTATAAATGTACTGTAATGTAATTGCACGCCTCAAACTGCGACAGAAATCAAGCAAGTCAAAGTTTTCTTCTGCCATGTCGAGGCTATGAGTGCATCCCCTGCATGAGGCCTTTAAAGGGAATGAGGGGCCGCTTTAATTGGTGGTGAATCAAGTCATCTGTGTTCATGCCGTATAAAAAATATATATATATATATATATACATATATATATATATATATATATATATATATATTAAGGGTGTCACGATTTCGATTTTTTATCGAAATCGATCGAAATTACGTCACGATTTCGAGCATCGAAATAGAAGAGAGGACACACGATTCGATTCGGAGTGTCGCGCTGGCACAGTCCTCCAATCAGAGTGTCGCGCTGGCGCATTCAAACTGAAGTACCATTATACGGGCACCAGCCGACACAAACACACACATACATACTAGGGGAGCGGAGCCGGCGGCGGGCCCGAGCCGCCAGCCGTAACAACGGGAAACACGACAAACATGACGGGACATTTACGCAGGCATCACAAAGATTTAGATTTATCAAATTCAACTAGAAGTGGGAAAACAACGGTCCAACCAACTATTTCATCCTCATTTACAGTGAAACTTCCACACACTTCAGCTCGCGCGAAACGCCAGATCCATAGGTCT